>NC_143033.1:11552500-11615000 GCF_057628025.1 Oncorhynchus mykiss | reverse complement strand
ATTATCTCACAACGAGCATTATCCAGAACTACTGTAACCATCCAGAATCAATGATTAAAACATTCCATGTCGCACTGCCAAGTCCCGCCGTGCCTCGTTGTGGTCTTCAATGGAGTCTGTGCTGTGTGTGTGTGTGTGTGTGTGACGATATGTGTGTATGTATAGCCTACGTCAGTGTGTGTGAGAGTGTGTATGTTTGTTTCTGTACGTCAGTGAGTGTGTGTACTTCAGTGTGTGTGTGTTCTGGTGTCTTCGTCAGTCAGTCAGTCCTGAGGGCGGTCTATATTTCCTTCTGGTCCAGCTGTCACCTTCAGTGAAAAGCTGTTAGTGAATACTGTATACAGTATACTCTGCTAATAGTGAATACTGTATACAGTATACTCTGCTAATAGTGAATACTGTATACAGTACACTCTGCTAATAGTGAATACTGTATACAGTATACTCTGCTAATAGTGAATACTGTATACAGTACACTCTGCTAATAGTGAATACTGTATACAGTACACTCTGCTAATAGTGAATACTGTATACAGTATACTCTGCTAATAGTGAATACTGTATACAGTACACTCTGCTAATAGTGAATACTGTATACAGTATACTCTGCTAATAGTGAATACTGTATACAGTATACTCTGCTAATAGTGAATACTGTATACAGTATACTCTGCTAATAGTGAATACTGTATACAGTATACTCTGCTAATAGTGAATACTGTATACAGTACACTCTGCTAATAGTGAATACTGTATACAGTATACTCTGCTAATAGTGAATACTGTATACAACACTGTTAATAGTGAATACTGTATACAGTATGCTCTGTTAATAGTGAATACTGTATACAGTATACTCTGCTCATGGTGACTACTGTATACACCACTCTGTTAATAGTGAATACTGTATACACCACTCTGTTAATAGTGCATACTGTATACAGTATACTCTGCTAATAGTGAATACTGTATACACCACTCTGTTAATAGTGAATACTGTATACACCACTCTGTTGATAGTGCATACTGTATACAGTATACTCTACTAATAGTGAATACTGTATACACCACTCTGTTAATAGTGAATTATGTATACAGTATACTCTGCTAATAGTGAATACTGTATACAGTATACTCTGTTAATAGTGAATACTGTATACACCACTCTGTTAATAGTGAATACTGTATAGAGTATACTCTGCTAATAGTGAATACTGTATACACCACTCTGCTAATATTGAATACGGTATACAGTATACTCTGCTAATAGTGAATACTGTATACACCACTCTGCTAATAGTGAATACTGTATACACCACTCTGTTAGTGAAGACTGTATACAGTATACTCTGCTAATAGTGAATACTGTATACACCACTCTGCTAATAGTGAATACTGTGTACACCACTCTGTTAGTGAATACTGTATACAGTACACTCTGCTAATAGTGAATACTGTATACAGTATATTCTGCTAATAGTGAATAGTGTATAAACCACTCTGCTAATAGTGAATACTGGATACAGTATACTCTGCTAATAGTGAATACTGTATACACCACTCTGCTAATAGTGAATACTGTATACACCACTCTGCTAATAGTGAATACTGTATACACCACTCTGTTAGTGAAGACTGTATACAGTATACTCTGCTAATAGTGAATACTGTATACACCACTCTGCTAATAGTGAATACTGTGTACACCACTCTGTTAGTGAATACTGTATACAGTACACTCTGCTAATAGTGAATACTGTATACAGTATATTCTGCTAATAGTGAATAGTGTATACACCACTCTGTTAATAGTGAATGCTGTATATACCACTCTGTTAGTGAATACCGTATACACCACTCTGTTAGTGAATACTGTATACACCACTCTGTTAGTGAATACTGTATACACCACTCTGCTGATAGTGAATACTGTATACAGTATACTCTGCTAATAGTGAATACTGTATACACCACTCTGCTAATAGTGAATACTGTTTACACCACTCTGTTAGTGAATACTGTATACACCACTCTGTTAGTGAATACTGCATACACCACTCTGTTAATAGTGAATACTGTATACAGTATACTCTGCTGATAGTGAATACTGTATACACCACTCTGCTAATAGTGAATACTGTATACACCACTCTGTTAGTGAATACTGTATACAGTACACTCTGCTAATAGTGAATACTGTATACAGTATACTCTGCTAATAGTGAATACTGTATAAACCACTCTGCTAATAGTGAATACTGTATACACCGCTCTGTTAGTGAATACTGTATACACCACTTTGTTAGTGAATACTGTTTACACCACTCTGTTAGTGAATACTGTATACACCACTCTGTTAGTGAATACTGTATACACCACTCTGTTAGTGAATACTGTATACACCACTCTGCTGATAGTGAATACTGTATACAGTATACTCTGCTAATAGTGAATACTGTATACACCACTCTGCTAATAGTGAATACTGTTTACACCACTCTGTTAGTGAATACTGTATACACCACTCTGTTAGTGAATACTGCATACACCACTCTGTTAATAGTGAATACTGTATACAGTATACTCTGCTGATAGTGAATACTGTATACACCACTCTGCTAATAGTGAATACTGTATACACCACTCTGTTAGTGAATACTGTATACAGTACACTCTGCTAATAGTGAATACTGTATACAGTATACTCTGCTAATAGTGAATACTGTATAAACCACTCTGCTAATAGTGAATACTGTATACACCGCTCTGTTAGTGAATACTGTATACACCACTTTGTTAGTGAATACTGTATACAGTACACTCTGCTAATAGTGAATACTGTATACAGTATACTCTGTTAATAGTGAATACTGTATACACCACTCGGTTAGTGAATACTGTTTACACCACTCTGTTAGTGAATACTGTATACACCACTCTGTTAGTGAATACTGTATACACCACTCTGTTAGTGAATACTGTATACACCACTCTGTTAGTGAATACTGTATACACCACTCTGTTAGTGAATACTGTATACACCACTCTGTTAGTGAATACTGTTTACACCACTCTGCTGATAGTGAATACTGTATACACCACTCTGCTAATAGTGAATACTGTTTACACCACTCTGTTAATAGTGAATACTGTATACACCACTCTGTTAATAGTGAATACTGTATACAGTACACTCTGCTGATAGTGAAAACTGTATAGTGATCAATCGCTGACAGTCCTGCACAGATTATCACTATATGCGAAGTGCTCTGTATTTCAGTTTATGAAAAAGCACCTAAGTATCCATATAATGATATAACGACTATATGAATTTGAAATGAAGTATACTATACTCTATTTTTGTGTGTAAATCGTCACAGTTGTTTGTGGTGGACTACAGTGCTATATGAGGTATTTATGGATTCATATACTGTATTTTTATGTTCTGTGAACGCTCTAAAAGACTCTTGGTTGAGGTCAGTGATAAAGATAAAATATTGGATGGAGTTTGAAACAAACACAAGCATGGAACCAAACAATTCAACTAACTGTAACATGGAGTTTAGTTACATTTGTTAAATGTTGAATAAAGTATAAATAAAACTATTAAGAATATGTATTTATCAGTTTGCCCTATTTCATCTATTCACAACAACTGTGTGTTTGCCTGTTTGCCATAGAAGGTTTATAGAACCTCTCCCTATGGCTGTGACTGGTGAACTAAAGGGTACACTCAATATGGCTGACCTGGTAGAGGATTTCCATTCTAGAGATTATATTTCTATGGTTAGCCTGCTTTCTCACAGTACAAGATTAGTATGTGACAGGCGAGCCAACTGAGAGATGACGAGCAGCAGACGATCGATAAGAGATCCTGTTTAGAAGACTTACCACCATCATCCAATACCATTACAATAAATCCTATCTGTCATACTGTTGTCAGGAAGAGGAGAAGTTAAGCTCTGAACAGGAGAGAGGGACGGGAAGATCAGCCCATTACTAGACTGGGAGGGAGGGAGGGAGGGAGGGAGGGAGGATCAGCCCATTACTGGGGAGAGAGGGAGGAACGGGAAGATCAGCCCATTACTGGGGAGGGAGGGAGGGAGGGAGGGAGGGAGGGAGGGAGGGAGGGGGAGGGAGGGAGAGAGGGAGGGGGAGAGAGAGGGATAGGGAGGGGAGAGAGATATAGGGAGGGAGGGAGGGAGGGAGGATCAGCCCATTACTGGGGAGAGAGGGAGGAACGGGAAGATCAGCCCATTACTGGGGAGGGGGGGAGGGAGGGAGGGAGGGAGGGAGGGAGGGAGGGAGGGAGGGAGGGAGGGAGGGAGGGAGGGAGGGAGGGAGGGAGGGTGGATATTCTATACACCACATATGCCCCTTCTGCCCACCCCATGCCCCCCACCCTGTGATCGAGATATGTATCAGATGCTCAACATGCTCTGCTCACACCTACTGTGATGGTCCGGGCCTAAACCACACAAATCGCAACACTAGACACTATGGAACACAAATCTTGTACTATCTCATCCTGGAATATACAAGATCTGAGGTCATCTGCCTTTGGCCTAAAGAGCAGGAGCCCAGACTTCATCAAATAAATTGGAAATACAGACATTGTCATCCTACAAGAAACATGGTATAGAGGAGAGGTACCCACTAGTTGCACTCTAGGTCACAGAGAGCTGGTAGTCCCATCCACCAAACTACCAGGTGTGAAACAGGGAGGAGACTCAGGGGGTATGCTAATTTGGTATAGAACAGACCTAACCCACTATTAAATTAGTCAAAACAGGAACATTTTACATCTGGCTAGAAATTAATAAGGAAATTATCTCAACAGAGAAACATTTCCTCATGTGTGCTACCTATATCCCTCCAATGGTAGCACCATACGATGACAGCTTCTCCATCCTGGAGGGGGAGATCAACCATTTCCAGGCCCAGGGACATGTACTAATCTGTGGTGACCTAAATGCCAGAACTGGACAAGAACCTGACACCCTCAGCACACAGGGGGACAAACACCTACCACGTTACAACAGCCGTCACAACAGCCGTCACAACAGCCGTCACAACAGCCGTTACAACAGCCGTTACAGCAGCCGTTACCGCAGCCGTTACAGCACAGCAGAATTAGGCCGATACCCGCTAATTATCAAAATCCAGAAAAAAGCCGTTACATTCTACAACCACCTAAAAGGAAGTGATTTCCAAACCTTCCATCCCCTACAAAGAAATTCACCTGGAGAAGAGCTCCCTAAGCAAGCTGGTCCCAGGGCTCTATTCACAAACACAAACAGACCCCACAGAGCCCCAGGACACAATTATACCCAAACAAATCATAAGAAAACAAAAAGATAATTACTTAACACATTGGAAAAAATTTACAAAAAACCTGATCAAGCTAGAATGCTACTTGGCCCTAAACAGAGAGTACATAGTGGCAGAATACCTGACCACTGTGACTGACTATGTACAGAATCAGTGAGCATAGCCTTGCTATTGAGAAAGGCCGCCGTAGGCATACCTGGCTCTCAAGAGAAGACAGGCTATGTGCACACTGCCCACAAAATGAGGTGGAAACTGTGCTGCACTTCCTAACCTCCTGCCAAATGTATGACCATATTAGAGACACATATTTCCCTCAGATTACACAGATCCACTAAGAATTCAAAAACAAATCCAATTTTGATCAACTCCCATATCGATTGGGTGAAATACGACAGTGTGCCATCACAGCAGCAAGATTTGTGACCTGTTGCCACAAGAAAAGGGAAAACAGTGAAGAACAAACACAACCTATATTTATGTCTACTTTTTTTCTTCCCTTTTGTACTTGAACTATTTGCACATCGTTACAACACTGTATATACACATAATATCACATTTGAAATGTCTATTCTTTTAGAACTTTTGTAAATGTAAAGTTTACTGTTCATTTTGTATTGTTTATTATCTATTTCACTTGCTTTGGCAATGTTAACATGTGTTTCCCATGCCAATAAAGCCCTTAAATTGAGTGAATTTGATAGAGGCTTTTCCACCACCAACGGCAGTCTCAGCATGGTCTTAAGGCAACATATCCTCATTACATCAGCTCAGAGACATGGTGGGTGCTGAAGGAAATGGGACAGAAGGCAGTGACAGTCCCCAAAGACACTAGTTGTTGTTTGTGTGTGTGTGTGTGTGTGTGTGTGTGTGTGTGTGTGTGTGTGTAGTCAGTGCCAAACACATCTTAATCACCAGAGACTCAAGATGATGTAAATCAGATGTTTCAGATAATGCTCTTCATGTGGTTTTAACGAGGTGATTCTCACACAAAACAAAGAGAAACACACTTGGTGTTCATCAAAAAATCATCCAAGTTTTATTGAAAATGAAATACAAAACCATCATTAGTAAGTCATGGTACAGTACTTCTCTAATATGGTAGTCTCATTGTTACCAGGCATTAGTCACTCGTCAGAGCTTTAACGTTTATATATGAATTACCCAGTATCTGATTTGGTTCTGTTGTCAGTTCTGTTGCTGTAGAGATGCGTATTTTCTACACCCTTCTGCCACTAAACAACCCGACAGTCAAAAGGGCAACTGTACTCTTCAACAACACTCTCTAAATCAAATCTAATGTTTTGGGTCACATTCACATATTTATCAGATGTTATTGCAGGTGTAGTGAAATGCTTGTAACAGCATCCTCTAAAGTCCCTGTAAACATGGTTACAGTTATCCGGTCTACAGGGTAGGTTCGGTCACAAACTTAAGTGACAGTTGTAAACCTGGAATGCGTTATTAAGTAGACAGGAAATGTAAGCGATGACTCGCCGAAGTGGTACTACTTGATCTTGTTCAATAAGAAAGCTTGTTTCTGTCCGTTTGCCATTTCAGAACACATTTTCCTCCTACCTACTTCCTCAATATGACCCTGGCCTGCATTTGGAGCGAAACCTAGTGTGTGTTTGGAGCCTACAGGGTTGGTCTCCGTGACTCTTGTCACAGCAGAGGCCCAAGCCAATTAACATGCGCCCTAGAGATTGAACCTGCTCAGTGCTGATGACCTAGCAGGGGAATGACTGAGGCTGGATGCATTATACAGATACAAAGACACACCCACACAGAGATAGCCATGCAATACATAGCTAATGTTTGGGGTAATACAACAGTATTACTTCATTTGATCAGGAGAAGTTATGTCAAGTTCATGAATGTAGACTAGAGATTGAACCTGCTCCGTGCTGATGCCCTCACAGGGGAATAAGGCTGACTGGGACTGGACAGGCAGATGCATCCCTCTACACAGCACACATAGCTAATGTTAGCTAATATTGGTTATTACTTCACCATTTGGTTATGTCCATGAATGTAGAGGGAAATTGTTATGAAAATAGGTTATTGGGTTCAATGGGGGGGGGGGACTGGAGGCATCATAGATACAGATACACACAGCTAGCTAGCTAATCATCATGACTATCTACTGGACATGAGCTATTATATACAGTATATACACTGAAAACAATATCAATGCAACATAAATGTAAAGTGTTGGTCCAATGTTTCCTGAGCGGAAATAAAAGATCCCAGAAATGTTCTGTACACACAAAAAGCTTATTTCTCATTCCTGTTAGAGAGCATTTCTCCTTTGATAAGATAATCCATCCACCTGACAGGTGTGGCATATCAAGAAGCTGATTAAACAGCATGATCATTACACAGGTGAACCTTGTGCTAGGGACAATAAAAGCCACTCTAAAATGTGCAGTTTTGTCACACAACATAATACCACAGATGTCTCAGGTTTTGATCTGCTATTGATGTGCAATTGTCATGCTGACTGCAGGAATGTCCACCAGAACTGTTGCCAGAGGGTTGAATGTTAATTTCTCTACCATAAGCCGCATCCAACATCGTTTTTAGAGAATTTGGCAGTACGTCCAACCAGCCTCACAACTGCAGACCATGTGTATGGCGTCAAGTTGTAAACAGAGTGCCCATGGTGGAGGTGGGGTTATGGTAATGTATGAGCAGGTGTAAATTACAGACAACCAACAATTGCATTTTATCAATGGCAATTTGAATGCACAGAAATACTGTGATGTGATCCTGAGGCCCATTTTTTTAAGGTATCTGTGACCAACAGACGCAGATCTATATTTCCAGTCATGTGAAATCCATAGATTAGGGCCTAATGAATGTATTTCAATTGATTGTTTTCCTCATATGAACCTTATTGAACGTTGTGTTTATATTTTTGTTCAGTACATATTAATTACTTTGGTCAAGAAGACAAGTTCCAGCTTGTCCTTCACTCAAATCCAGATAGCAGACGTTCTGAAAGAGCTGCAAAACCTGGACCCGTACAAATCAGCTGGGCTAAACAATCTGGACCCTCTCTTTCTAAAATTATGCGCCGCCATTGTTGCAACCCCTATTACTAGCCTGTTCAACCTCTCTTTCGTATCGTCTGAGATCTCTAAAGATTGGAAAGCTGCCGGTGGTCATCCCCCTCTTCAAAGGGGGTAACACTCTAGACCCAAACTGTTATAGACCTACAGTATATCCATCCTGCCCTGCCTATCTAAAGTCTTCGAAAGCCAAGTTCATAAACAGATCATTGACCATTTCAAATCCCACTGTACCTTCTCCGCTGTGCAATCCGGTTTCCGAGCCGGTCACGGGTGCACCTCAGCCACGTTCAAGGTACTAAACGATATCATAACCGCCATTGATAAAAGACAGTACTGTGCAGCCGTCTTCATCGACCTGGCCAAGGCTTTCGACTCTGTCAATCACCACATTCTTATCAGCAGACTCAATAGCCTTGTTTCTCAAATGACCGCTTTGCCTGTTTATCCAACTCCTTCGCAAAAAGAGTCCAGTGTGTCAAATCGGAGGGCCTGTTGTCCGGACCTCTGGCAGTCTCTATGGGGGTACCACAGGGTTGAATTCTCGGGCCGACTCTTTTCTCTGTATATATATCAATGATGTCGTTCTTGCTGTGGGTGATTCCCTGATCCGCCTCTACGCAGATGACACCATTCTGTATACATCTGGCCCTTCTTTGGACACTGTGTTAACAAACCTCCAAACGAGCTTCGATGCCATACAACACTCCTTCCGTGGCCACCAACTGCTCTTAAATGCTAGTAAAACCAAATGCATGCTTTTCAACCATACCTTGCCCGCACCCGCAACCCCGACTAGCATCACCACCCTAGACAGTTCTGACCTAGAATATGTGGACAACTACAAATACCTAGGTGTCTGGCTAGACTGTAAACTCTCCTTCCAGACTCATATCAAACATCTCCAATCCAAAATCAAATCTAGAATCGGTTTTCTATTTCACAACAAAGCCTCATTCACTCACGCTGTCAAACTTACCCTAGTTAAACTGACTATCCTACCGATCCTCGACTTCGGCGATGTCATCTACAAAATAGCTTCCAATACTCTACTCAACAAACTGGATGCAGTCTATCACAGTGCCATCCGTTTTGTTACCAAACCCCCTTATACCACCCACCACTGCGACTTGTGTGCTCTAGTCGCCAGACCCACTGGCTCCAGGTCATCTCCAAGTCTATGCTAGGTAAAGCTCTGCCTTATCTCAGCTCACTGGGCACGATAACAACACCCACCCCTAGCATGCGCTCCAGCAGGTATATCTCACTGGTCATCCCCAAAGCCAACACCTCCTTTGGCCGCCTTTCCTTCCAGTTCTCTGCTGCCAGTGACTGTAACTAATTGCAAAAATCGCTGAAGCTGTAGACTTATATTTCCCTCACTAACTTTAAACATCAGCTATGTGAGCAGCTAACAGATCGCTGCAGCTGTACATAGTCCATCTGTAAATAGCCCCCCAATCTACCTACCTCATCCCCATATTGTTTTAGTTTTTTTTCCAACCAGTATTTCTACTTGCACATCATCATCTGCTCATTTATCACTCCAGTGTTAATCTGCTGAATTGTAATTACTTCGCTACTATGGCCTATTTATTGCCTACCTCCTCACATCATTTGCACACACTGTATATAAACTAGATTTTTTTCTATTGTGTTATTGACTGTACGCTTGTTTATTCCATGTGTAACTCTGTGTTGTTGTTTGTGTCGCACTGCTTTGCTTTATCTTGGCCAGGTCGCAGTTGTAAATGAGAACTTGTTCTCAACTAGCCTACCTGGTTAAATAAAGGTAAAATAAAAAATTAAATAAAAAAGTAATCTCATGTCAATGAATGTAGACTAGCGATTGAACCTGCTCAGGGCTGATGCCCTCACAGGGAAGGCAGATAGATGGCTACACCCACTCACGCCACGCTAACAGCAAGCTAATCATGACTCACTACTAAACATGTGGCACAGTATATCGAGGTATTCACCATTTGGTGAAGACATGTCATCTTATATGCATGAACGTAGAGCCCTCGCAAGAAACTGCCAACAGGGGCTGAAGGCATCACACAGATAGATACACACTCCACAGCTAGCTATGTTAGACACAGCTGATGTTAGCTAATACAAGAGTAATACCTCACCATTTGATATCACCATTCATTTATTTGGGTAACAGACATATACAACAAATTGCACAATGTGAACCCAGAGGATATCACTTAAAAGTGCAATAATCTCATGTCCATGAATGTAGAGTGGAGTAAAAATGTCATGAAAACATAGGTAGTATATTGATTTTAAATGTGATTCGAGTGAGGAGGAACAGAGTGTGTGAACCAACTGTACAAACTACAGAAAATAATAGTGTCTCATCAATCATAACCAATAGTGTCTCATCAATCAAAACCAATAGTGTCTCATCAATCATAACCAATAGTGTCTCATCAATCATAACCAGTAGGGTCTCATCAATCATAACCAATAGTGTCTCATCAATCATAACCAATAGTGTCTCATCAATCATAACCAATAGGGTCTCATCAATCATAACCAATAGTGTCTCATCAATCATAACCAGTAGGGTCTCATCAATCATAACCAATAGTGTCTCATCAATCATAACCAATAGGGTCTCATCAATCATAACCAGTAGGGTCTCATCAATCATAACCAATAGGGTCTCATCAATCATAACCAATAGGGTCTCATCAATCATAACCAGTAGGGTCTCATCAATCAAAACCAATAGGGTCTCATCAATCATAACCAATAGGGTCTCATCAATCATAACCAGTAGGGTCTCATCAATCATAACCAATAGGGTCTCATCAATCATAACCAATAGGGTCTCATCAATCATAACCAGTAGGGTCTCATCAATCATAACCAGTAGGGTCTCATCAATCATAACCAATAGGGTCTCATCAATCATAACCAATAGGGTCTCATCAATCATAACCAGTAGGGTCTCATCAATCATAACCAATAGGGTCTCATCAATCATAACCAATAGGGTCTCATCAATCAAAACCAATAGGGTCTCATCAATCATAACCAATAGTGTCTCATCAATCATAACCAATAGTGTCTCATCAATCAAAACCAATAGTGTCTCATCAATCATAACCAATAGGGTCTCATCAATCAAAACCAATAGGGTCTCATCAATCAAAACCAATAGGGTCTCATCAATCATAACCAGTAGTGTCTCATCAATCATAACCAATAGTGTCTCATCAATCATAACCAGTAGTGTCTCATCAATCATAACCAATAGGGTCTCATCAATCATAACCAGTAGTGTCTCATCAATCATAACCAGTAGTGTCTCATCAATCATAACCAATAGGGTCTCATCAATCATAACCAGTAGTGTCTCATCAATCATAACCAATAGTGTCTCATCAATCATAACCAATAGGGTCTCATCAATCATAACCAGTAGTGTCTCATCAATTATGCAGATTTCCCTTTTTGTCAGATTACCACTTAAAGTCAAAACATTGCCAAACATTCCAATAGTGTGCAGGTGCTTTAAACCATTATTACTAATAAATAGTGGTTGTCCATAGATCCAGTAAAATATTTTTATAACACAAATAGAGGCACCTGGATCTAAAATATCAAGACATAGCCTTACTATTGTTACTGCCCTGTTTGGCGTAGTCCATATCCTGAGACGACAGAGACTCAAATGAAGTAGGAGCCCTACTGTTCTCCTTAACGTCACTACCAGCCTTAGGAAGTCTCTTGTATTCTTGGAGAAGGTTAATAGTATTGTTTAAATAATGTCTCCACTGGAGACTGGTGTCTGACACCTTGATTCATATATGAGGGAACGTGTCAGAAAGTCTTCCTGTAAAAACTGTTGCCGAAGAACATAAGTCACTTGGTCATCGTTTTCCAATGCGCTTAAAGCCCCTCCCTACCCTGCCTCACACCCTCCCGAGTCCCTAGCAGCGCCCTAAGTGAGAAGAGAGTGAAAAATAGCGGGCATACATGCTCATATCACTATTTCATATGGAGGCGTTAGGGCCGTGCAAACTCCACCCATCCCCACTACTAACAATGCAATGCTAGCTAGCAAATGAAGACTGTGGTGCTGCAGGTCTTTGATGAGAGTAATGATCCACATTTAAAACATTTCAAAACCCTGCAAGATTTTCAAGGGAGTCTGAGACATTCTTTGCGGCCCTATAAAAGCCACAGGTCGATCTGAGAGACTGTCAGCACAACAGCAAGGTGGGCCAGCCAGCAAAGGGAGAGAACACCAGAAGAGGCCTTCCTGTTTAGTGGAACTGGAACTATACTCAAGAACAAACAAATCATCTGATTCTAGAAGACACTTTGTAACACACTGAGAACCAAACATGAGAGGATCTTCCTATTCCCAGAAATCCCAGTCCCTGCAGGTGAGTGGGGCACGCAGCAGTATGCGAGTTCAGAGCCCCTCTCCCTCTCGGTGCCGTGGATCCTCGTACAACAACCGTGGACGCTCCGGATACCAGGACGGCCACGTGTCCTCGGCTGTGGAGTTGGGCACAGAGATACACCAGGTCCATGCCAACGAGAAGGAGGAGATGCAGGAGCTAAACGTGAGGTTTGCAGGCTACATCGAAAAAGTACAGGCCCTTGAACAGAGGAACGCCCTGCTGATGGCCGAGCTGGCTGCGCTACAGGGCCGCTTCAAGGGAGGCCCCACCGGCATCGGAGAAGAGTACAACCTCAAGTTCAAGGAGATGAGGGAGCTGATCGAAGCCTTGACCAATGAGAAGGGAGCTGCTGATATCGAGAGGGGATACATTGAGGAGGAGGTGGAGGTGTGGAGAATGAAACTGGAAGAGGAGCTAGCACTGAAAGGTAGGGTCTCACACTGTCTGGGAAGTGGGGAGATTGGCTGAAACGAATCATATAGATTCACGTCATTGTTATATAGACATAAACAGTTGTTGGAGAGGGTATGATGTACTTTTGTTTGCATGAAAAATGGAACCAGATATTTTCCTCCGATGTATAATCACATTTGATTAGTGTGTATACAGGCTTATCATACACCCCATCAAATACAATTGATGCCAATACTTTATAGAGTACTAACATCACTGCTGTTGTGTTTCCAACTCATCCACTCTCTATTTGTCCGTCTCCAGAGGAGGCAGAGATGATCCTGAGGGAATTCCGTCAAGACGTTGACAATGCCACTCTGCAGAAGGCTGAGCTCGAGAAGAGTGTCGAACAGCTGGTGGCCGAGATTGAGTTCCTCAAGAAGTTGCATGACGAGGAAGTTGCCGACCTCATGAAGCAGATCGAGGACTCCAAGGTGACCACGGAACTCGACGGTGACCGCCCCGACCTCGCCGCCTACCTCCGCAACATGCGCGCCGAGATTGAGACTGTGGCGGCCAAGAACGTCCAGGAAGCCGAGAAGTGGTACAAGGGCAAGTTTGAAACCCTCAAAGAAGTCGCAGGCAAGAAAGAAGAGCAGATGAAGTCCATGAAAGAAGAGATCACCACCTTCCACAACCAGGTGACAGACCTCCAGAACCAGATCGACGGGCTGAGGGCGAGAAACGCGGCCCTGGAGCAACAGCTAGAGGACATGGAGATGGCCCACATGGATAAGGTTGGAGGCCTGGAGGGTATCATTGCTCAGCTGGAGCACCAGCTCTGCGAGACCAAGATGGAGATGGGCAAGTACCTGGCCGACTACCAAGAGCTGCTGCACATCAAGCTGAAGCTGGACGCTGAAATCGCAGTCTACAGGAAGCTGCTGGAGGGAGAGGAGAGCAGGCTGGGGATCTCTGCAGGGAAACAACCAGAAGCTTAAGGTGTGTTGGTTAATGGTCATCATGGATGGGCAACAGCTCCCCTAGTAGGGCATGAGTCATGTCAGATTGGAAGGAAATGTTGGGGAAACATTAATACAAGTTTCTTTAGCGCTCATCAAAGTGTGAGGCTTACAGAAACGTGGTGATATCAGAAAATAATTACCAAGTCAAATGTACAAAATCCCTGATCATGCTGTTTGCAAGCAGAGCACCGTTAACCCTTAAAATAGAGCAACATTTATTCCCATTGTTTAGGTGTCTAAATATCATTCCAGACAGAGGAGCGCTTCAGATCAAAAGGTAGACTCCCAGATTAGATCATTCCTAAATTGTTCTGTTTACTTTCTGTCTATGCTCCCTGTGTTTTTGACCCTCTATACGTACCATGTTTCTCTCCTCCCCTGTAGGAGCTGTCACAGAGGACCACCTCAATGTCCTGCAGTGTGGAGACTCACCAGCTGCCAGACGGTCTGCCTGAGCACCCCACGTTCTCCCCTACCACCAAGCTTGTCAACTCCCCCTACCTTCACTCCTCTGTTCCACCTACCCTCCCACCCTATCAGCCCCCCACCCTCCTTCTGCCCCCACCCACTGTCAACACCTAGCACATTCCATCACACCTTCCCAACCAGCCCACCCGTCAACCTCCCACCACCTCCTCCCAGTCCTGCCTGCCCCTGTCAACCCCCCACCACCTCCTCCCAACCAGCCCACCCCTGTCAACCCCACCCCCTCATCCCAGCCCTGCCCGCCCCTGTCAGCCCCCCACCACCACCTCCTCCCAACCAGCCCACCCCTGTCAGCCCTTGTCATGTCACGCTGTGCTACGGTTAACTCGTCAAAACAACACATCACTTTTATTTAAAATGTCATTTAAACCCCCTTTACCCCACCTATTTTCATGTTATGTAACATAACTGAAGACGTTCACATAAATGTATACCAAGTACTACTTAATAAACAAAGCTTGACTTGAGTGCATTACAGCTGCTGTGGTTTGTTTCTGGTAATAATTGCGCATCTCTAAACATTGTCAATCTAAAATGACTGGGTTTGTTAGAGAAGTAGAAGTTCTCATCCACATTGTATTAGAATATCATCAATACAAATACAATGTTTATGACTTTGAACAGATGCATACTTTTTTTGCAAATGTGCATGGTAAGATAAGTCAACGCAAAGGCTATTGGGACAGAGGAAGAACATTTGAATTACATTTCAAGTACAGCAAATAGAGACTGCATACCCTGGCCCTTGGCCCATAGTGGTGAAAGGACTTGACACTCAAAATGTAAGACATATTTTCACGATAGGATGTGTCAGTGTCAAGAGTCAATAACATCAAAGCCATAAGCAAAACCACTGGTTAGAACCAAGCGACTCGATTAATATCAAGTATTCAGACACATTGGATTTCTTCACATTTTATTGTGTTACAAAGTGGGATTAAAATGTATGTCTTTTTTTGTATTTTAGATAATCCACATAAAATACTCTAATGTCAAAGTGGAAGAAATTATAAAAAAATATGAATAGAAATTAAATAACTCAAAATGTAGTAGTTTGCATAAGTATTCAACTCCCTTTGGCATCGATTACAGATTTGTTTTCATGGGTAAGTCTATAAGAACTTCACACACCTGGATTGTGCAATATTTGCCCATTATTCTTAAAAGAAAATGTTAAGCTCTGTCAAGGTGTTGGGGATCATGGCTAGACAGCAATTTCCAAGTCTTGCCATAGATTTTCAAGCAAGTGAAAATTGTAATTTGACCCACTCAGGGACATTCACTCTTCTTGGTTAAGCAACTCCAGTGTAGATTTGTTATTGTGTTGTAGATTGTCCTGCTCCCAGTCTCTGCTGTAAAGCAGACTGTGCTCATCTCTATCCCGTTTCTATTTAGTCCGATGACAAGCATACCCATAACATGACGCAGCCACCAGCATGAGTGAAAATAAGGAGGCAGTTACTCAGTGATGTGTTGTGTTGGATTTGGCCCAAACATAAGGCTTTGAATTTAGGCCCAAAGTCTATTCCATTGCTGTTCTTTCTTTTTCACTATTACTTTAGTGCCTTGTTGAGCAGTTTCATTCCTGCTCAGTTCAGGACGAAGGCATCTTTGATGTGTCTGGGTGGTTTAATAAATCATCCACAGCATAATTATTAACTTGACCACGGTTAAAGAGATATTCAATGTCTGATTTATTATTGTTACCCATCTACCAATCACTGCACTTCTTTGAGGCTTTTGAAAAGCTCCCTGGTTTTTGTAGTTGATTCTGTGCTTGAAATGTAACACTTGACTGAGGGACCTTACAGATGTTGTATGTATGGGGGACAGAGGAAGGGTTAGTCATTCATTAATCATGCCAACCCCCATTATTTAACACAGACAGAGTCCATGTACCTTAAGTGATTTGTTAAGCCAATTTTTACTCCTGAACTAATTTAGGATTGCCTAAACAAAAAGGCAGAACACTTACACACGGAGTGTACAAAACATTAGGAACACCTGCTCTTTCCATGACAGACTGATCAAGTGAAAGCTATGATGTCAATTGTTAAATCCACTTCAATCAGTGGAGATGAAGGGGAGGAGGCAGGTTAAAGAAGGATTTTTAAGCCTTGAGACAACTGAGACATGGATTATGTATGTGTGCCATTCAGAGGGCGAATAGGCAAGACAAAAGATTTAAGTGCCTTTGAACGGGGTACGATAGTAGGGGCTAGGTGCACTGGTGTGAGAGTGTCAACAACTGCAACTCTGCTGGGTTTTTCACGCTCAACAGTTTCCCGTATGTATCAAGAATGGTCCACCAGCCAAAGGACATCCAGCCAACTTGACACAACTGTGGGAAGCACTGGCGTCAACATGGGCCAGTATCCCTATGGAAGGCTTTCGACACTTTGTAGAGTCCATGCCCCGACAAATTGAGGCAATTCTGAGGGGAAAAGGGGTGCAACTATTTTAGTTAGGAATTTATCAAAAATAAATTAAATCCATTTTAATCCCACTTTGTAATTAAATGAAATCCATTTTAATCCCACTTTGTAATTAAATGAAATCCATTTTAATCCCATTTTGTAACAAAATTAAATCCATTTTAATCCCACTTTGTAATTAAATGAAATCCATTTTAATCCCACTTTGTAATTAAATGAAATCCATTTTAATCCCACTTTGTAATTAAATTAAATCCATTTTAATCCCATTTTGTTACAAAATTAAATCCATTTTAATCCCACTTTGTAACTAAATTAAATCCATTTTAATCCCACTTTGTAATTAAATGAAATCCATTTTAATCCCATTTTGTAACAAAATTAAATCCATTTTAACCCCACTTTGTAACTAAATGAAATCCATTTTAATCCCACTTTGTAACTAAATTAAATCCATTTTAACCCCACTTTGTAACTAAATGAAATCCATTTTAATCCCACTTTGTAACTAAATGAAATCCATTTTAATCCTATTTTGTAACAAAATTAAATCCATTTTAATCCCACTTTGTAACTAAATGAAATCCATTTTAATCCCATTTTGTAACAAAATTAAATCCATTTTAATCCCACTTTGTAACTAAATGAAATCCATTTTAATCCCATTTTGTAACAAAATTAAATCCATTTTAATCCCACTTTGTAACTAAACAAAATCCATTTTAATCCCACTTTGTAACTAAATGAAATCCATTTTAATCCCATTTTGTAACAAAATTAAATCCATTTTAATCCCACTTTGTAACTAAACAAAATCCATTTTAACCCCACTTTGTAACTAAATGAAATCCATTTTAATCCCGCTTTGTAACTAAATGAAATCCAAGGGGTAGGAATACGTTTGTACTGTAGTTGTTCTCAGAAATTTTACTCAACAATGTTGAAAAAAATACTACAAAGTCTGTAACTGACAGTACAAAGATGTTGTGAATAGTTCAGTGTCTGCTGTTCCCCCTCCTCTTCAGTTGTGAATAGGTCAGTGTCTGGTGTTCCCCCTCCTCTTCAGTTGTGAATAGGTCAGTGTCTGCTGTTTCTCCTCCTCCTCCTCATCCTCTTCAGTTGTGAATAGGTCAGTGTCTGCTGTTCCTCCTCCTCCCCCTCCTATTCAGTTGTGAATAGGTCAGTGTCTGCTGTTCCCCCTCCTCTTCAGTTGTGAATAGGTCAGTGTCTGCTGTTCCCCCTCCCCTTCAGTTGTGAATAGGTCAGTGTCTGCTGTTCCTCCTCCTCTTCAGTTGTGAATAGGTCAGTGTCTGCTGTTCCTCCTCCTCCTCCTCTTCAGTTGTGAATAGGTCAGTGTCTGCTGTTCCTCCTCCTCCCCCTCCTCTTCAGTTGTGAATAGGTCAGTGTCTGCTGTTCCTCCTCCTCATCGTCCTCTTCAGTTGTGAATAGGTCAGTGTATGCTGTTCCTCCTCCTCCTCCTCCTCCTCTTCAGTTGTGAATAGGTCAGTGACTGCTGTTCCTCCTCCTCCTCCTCATCCTCTTCAGTTGTGAATAGGTCAGTGTCTGCTGTTCCTCCTCCTCATCGTCCTCTTCAGTTGTGAATAGGTCAGTGTATGCTGTTCCTCCTCCTCCTCCTCCTCCTCTTCAGTTGTGAATAGGTCAGTGTATGCTGTTCCTCCTCCTCCTCCTCCTCCTCTTCAGTTGTGAATAGGTCAGTGACTGCTGTTCCTCCTCCTCCTCCTCATCCTCTTCAGTTGTGAATAGTTCAGTGTCTGCTGTTCATCCTCCTCCTCCTCTTCAGTTGTGAATAGTTCAGTGTCTGCTGTTCCTCCTCCTCCTCCTTTTCAGTTGTGAATAGTTCAGTGTCTGCTGTTCCTCCTCCTCCTCCTCTTCAGTTGTGAATAGTTCAGTGTCTGCTGTTCCTCCTCCTCTTCAGTTGTGAATAGGTCAGTGTCTTCTGTTCCTCCTCCTCCTCCTCTTCAGTTGTGAATAAGTCAGTGTCTTCTGTTCCTCCTCCTCCTCCTCTTCAGTTGTGAATAGTTCAGTGTCTGCTGTTCCTCCTCCTCCTCCTTTTCAGTTGTGAATAGTTCAGTGTCTGCTGTTCCTCCTCCTCCTCCTCTTCAGTTGTGAATAGTTCAGTGTCTGCTGTTCCTCCTCCTCTTCAGTTGTGAATAGGTCAGTGTCTTCTGTTCCTCCTCCTCCTCCTCTTCAGTTGTGAATAGGTCAGTGTCTGCTGTTCCTCCTCCTCCTCCTCTTCAGTTGTGAATAGTTCAGTGTCTGCTGTTCCTCCTCCTCTTCAGTTGTGAATAGGTCAGTGTCTTCTGTTCCTCCTCCTCCTCCTCTTCAGTTGTGAATAGTTCAGTGTCTGCTGTTCCTCCTCCTCTTCAGTTGTGAATAGGTCAGTGTCTTCTGTTCCTCCTCCTCCTCCTCTTCAGTTGTGAATAGGTCAGTGTCTTCTGTTCCTCCTCCTCCTCCTCTTCAGTTGTGAATAGTTCAGTGTCTGCTGTTCCTCCTCCTCTTCAGTTGTGAATAGGTCAGTGTCTTCTGTTCCTCCTCCTCCTCCTCTTCAGTTGTGAATAGTTCAGTGTCTGCTGTTCCCCCACCTCTTCAGTTGTGAATAGTTCAGTGTCTGCTGTTCCTCCTCCTCTCCCTCCTCTTCAGTTGTGAATAGGTCAGTGTCTTCTGTTCCTCCTCCTCCTCCTCTTCAGTTGTGAATAGGTCAGTGTCTGCTGTTCCTCCTCCTCCTCCTCTTCAGTTGTGAATAGGTCAGTGTCTGCTGTTCCCCCTCCTCTTCAGTTGTAATTAGGTCAGTGTCTGCTGTTCCTCCTCCTCCTCCTCTTCAGTTGTGAATAGGTCAGTGTCTGCTGTTCCTCCTCCACTTCAGTTGTGAATAGGTCAGTGTCTGCTGTTCCTCCTCTTCAGTTGTGAATAGGTCAGTGTCTGCTGTTCCCCCTCCTCTTCAGTTGTGAATAGGTCAGTGTCTGCTGTTTCTCCTCCTCCTCCTCATCCTCTTCAGTTGTGAATAGGTCAGTGTCTGCTGTTCCTCCTCCTCCCCCTCCTCTTCAGTTGTGAATAGGTCAGTGTCTGCTGTTCCCCCTCCTCTTCAGTTGTGAATAGGTCAGTGTCTGCTGTTCCCCCTCCCCTTCAGTTGTGAATAGGTCAGTGTCTGCTGTTCCTCCTCCTCTTCAGTTGTGAATAGGTCAGTGTCTGCTGTTCCTCCTCCTCCTCCTCTTCAGTTGTGAATAGGTCAGTGTCTGCTGTTCCTTCTCCTCCCCCTCCTCTTCAGTTGTGAATAGGTCAATGTCTGCTGTTCCTCCTCCTCCTCGTCCTCTTCAGTTGTGAATAGGTCAGTGTCTGCTGTTCCTCCTCCTCCTCCTCCTCTTCAGTTGTGAATAGGTCAGTGACTGCTGTTCCTCCTCCTCCTCCTCATCCTCTTCAGTTGTGAATAGGTCAGTGTCTGCTGTTCCTCCTCCTCTTAGGTTGTGAATAGTTCAGTGTCTGCTGTTCCTCCTCCTCCTCCTCTTCAGTTGTGAATAGTTCAGTGTCTGCTGTTCCTCCTCCTCCTCCTTTTCAGTTGTGAATAGTTCAGTGTCTGCTGTTCCTCCTCCTCCTCCTCTTCAGTTGTGAATAGTTCAGTGTCTGCTGTTCCTCCTCCTCTTCAGTTGTGAATAGGTCAGTGTCTTCTGTTCCTCCTCCTCCTCCTCTTCAGTTGTGAATAGGTCAGTGTCTGCTGTTCCTCCTCCTCCTCCTCTTCAGTTGTGAATAGTTCAGTGTCTGCTGTTCCTCCTCCTCCTCCTTTTCAGTTGTGAATAGTTCAGTGTCTGCTGTTCCTCCTCCTCTTCAGTTGTGAATAGGTCAGTGTCTTCTGTTCCTCCTCCTCCTCCTCTTCAGTTGTGAATAGGTCAGTGTCTGCTGTTCCTCCTCCTCCTCCTCTTCAGTTGTGAATAGTTCAGTGTCTGCTGTTCCTCCTCCTCTTCAGTTGTGAATAGGTCAGTGTCTTCTGTTCCTCCTCCTCCTCCTCTTCAGTTGTGAATAGTTCAGTGTCTGCTGTTCCTCCTCCTCTTCAGTTGTGAATAGGTCAGTGTCTTCTGTTCCTCCTCCTCCTCCTCTTCAGTTGTGAATAGGTCAGTGTCTTCTGTTCCTCCTCCTCTTCAGTTGTGAATAGGTCAGTGTCTGCTGTTCCCCCTCCTCCCCCTCCTCTTCAGTTGTGAATAGTTCAGTGTCTGCTGTTCCTCCTCCTCTTCAGTTGTGAATAGGTCAGTGTCTTCTGTTCCTCCTCCTCCTCCTCTTCAGTTGTGAATAGTTCAGTGTCTGCTGTTCCCCCTCCTCTTCAGTTGTGAATAGTTCAGTGTCTGCTGTTCCTCCTCCTCCCCCTCCTCTTCAGTTGTGAATAGGTCAGTGTCTTCTGTTCCTCCTCCTCCTCCTCTTCAGTTGTGAATAGGTCAGTGTCTGCTGTTCCTCCTCCTCCTCCTCTTCCGTTGTGAATAGGTCAGTGTCTGCTGTTCCCCCTCCTCTTCAGTTGTGATTAGGTCAGTGTCTGCTGTTCCTCCTCCTCCTCCTCTTCAGTTGTGAATAGGTCAGTGTCTGCTGTTCCTCCTCCTCCTCCACTTCAGTTGTGAATAGGTCAGTGTCTGCTGTTCCTCCTCCTCTTCAGTTGTGAATAGGTCAGTGTCTGCTGTTCCTCCTCCTCTTCAGTTGTGAATAGGTTAGTGTCTCCTCCTCCTCCTCCTCCTCCTCCTCTTCAGTTGTGAATAGGTCAGTGTCTCCTCCTCCTCCTCCTCCTCCTCTTCAGTTGTGAATAGGTCAGTGTCTGCTGTTCCTCCTCCTCTTCAGTTGTGAATAGGTCAGTGTCTGCTGTTTCTCCTCCTCCTCCTCTTCAGTTGCGAATAGGTCAGTGTCTGCTGTTTCTCCTCCTCCTCCTCCTCTTCAGTTTTGAATAGGTGTGTGTCTGCTGTTTCTCCTCCTCTTCAGTTGTGAATAGGTCAGTGTCTTCTGTTCCTCCTCCTCCTCCTCTTCAGTTGTGAATAGGTCAGTGTCTGCTGTTTCTCCTCCTCCTCCCCTTCAGTTGCGAATAGGTCAGTGTCTGCTGTTTCTCCTCCTCCTCCTCTTCAGTTGCGAATAGGTCAGTGTCTACTGTTTCTCCTCCTCCTCCCCTTCAGTTGTGAATAGGTGTGTGTCTGCTGTTTCTCCTCCTCCTCCTCTTCAGTTGTGAATAGGTCAGTGTCTGCTGTTCCCCCTCCTCTTCAGTTGTGAATAGGTCTGTGTCTGCTGTTCCTCCTCCTCTTCAGTTGTGAATAGGTCAGTGTCTGCTGTTCCCCCTCCTCTTCAGTTGTGAATAGGTCAGTGTCTGCTGTTCCCCCTCCTCTTCAGTTGTGATTAGGTCAGTGTCTGCTGTTCCTCCTCCTCCTCCTCTTCAGTTGTGAATAGGTCAGTGTCTGCTGTTCCTCCTCCTCCTCCTCTTCAGTTGTGATTAGGTCAGTGTCTGCTGTTCCTCCTCCTCCTCCTCTTCAGTTGTGAATAGGTCAGTGTATGCTGTTCCTCCTCCTCCACTTCAGTTGTGAATAGGTCAGTGTCTGCTGTTCCTCCTCCTCTTCAGTTGTGAATAGGTCAGTGTCTGCTGTTCCCCCTCCTCTTCAGTTGTGAATAGGTTAGTGTCTCCTCCTCCTCCTCCTCCTCCTCCTCTTCAGTTGTGAATAGGTCAGTGTCTCCTCCTCCTCCTCCTCCTCCTCCTCTTCAGTTGTGAATAGGTCAGTGTCTGCTGTTTCTCCTCCTCCTCCCCTTCAGTTGTGAATAGGTCAGTGTCTGCTGTTCCCCCTCCTCTTCAGTTGCGAATAGGTCAGTGTCTGCTGTTTCTCCTCCTCCTCCCCTTCAGTTGCGAATAGGTCAGTGTCTGCTGTTTCTCCTCCTCTTCAGTTGGGAATAGGTCAGTGTCTGCTGTTTCTCCTCCTCTTCAGTTGGGAATAGGTCAGTGTCTGCTGTTCCTCCTCCTCCTCCTCTTCAGTTGTGAATAGGTCAGTGTCTGCTGTTTCTCCTCCTCTTCAGTTGTGAATAGGTCAGTGTCTGCTGTTTCTCCTCCTCTTCAGTTGGGAATAGGTCAGTGTCTGCTGTTTCTCCTCCTCCTCCTCTTCAGTTGCGAATAGGTCAGTGTCTACTGTTTCTCCTCCTCCTCCCCTTCAGTTGTGAATAGGTGTGTGTCTGCTGTTTCTCCTCCTCCTCCTCTTCAATTGTGAATAGGTCAGTGTCTGCTGTTCCCCCTCCTCCTCAGTTGTGAATAGGTCCGTGTCTGCTGTTCCTCCTCCTCTTCAGTTGTGAATAGGTCCGTGTCTGCTGTTCCCCCTCCTCTTCAGTTGTGAATAGGTCAGTGTCTGCTGTTCCCCCTCCTCTTCAGTTGCGAATAGGTCCGTGTCTGCTGTTTCTCCTCCTCCTCCTCTTCAGTTGTGAATAGGTCAGTGTCTGCTGTTCCTCCTCCTCCTCCTCTTCAGTTGTGAATAGGTCAGTGTCTGCTGTTTCTCCTCCTCTTCAGTTGTGAATAGGTCAGTGTCTGCCATTCCTCCTCCTCCTCCTCGTCCTCCTCCTCCTCCTCTTCAGTTGTGAATAGGTCAGTGTCTGCTGTTCTTCCTCCTCTTCAGTTGTGAATAGGTCAGTGTCTTCTGTTCCTCCTCCTCCTCCTCTTCAGTTGCGAATAGGTCAGTGTCTGCTGTTCCCCCTCCTCTTCAGTTGTGAATAGGTCAGTGTCTACTGTTTCTCCTCCTCCTCCTCTTCAGTTGTGAATAGGTCAGTGTCTGCTGTTCCCCCTCCTCTTCAGTTGTGAATAGGTCAGTGTCTGCTGTTCCCCCTCCTCTTCAGTTGTGAATAGGTCAGTGTCTGCTGTTCTTCCTCTTCTTCAGTTGTGAATAGGTCAGTGTCTTCTGTTCCTCCTCCTCTTCAGTTGTGAATAGGTCAGTGTCTGCTGTTCTTCCTCCTCTTCAGTTGTGAATAGGTCAGTGTCTGCTGTTCCCCCTCCCCTTCAGTTGTGAATAGGTCAGTGTCTGCTGTTCCCCCTCCTCTTCAGTTGTGAATAGGTCAGTGTCTGCTGTTCCCCCTCCCCTTCAGTTGTGAATAGGTGTGTGTCTGCTGTTCCCCCTCCTCCTCATCTTCAGTTGTGAATAGGTCAGTGTCTGCTGTTCCCCCTCCTCCTCCTCTTCAGTTGTGATTAGGTCAGTGTCTGCCGTTCCGCCTCCTCCTCGTCCTCTTCAGTTGTGAATAGGTTCGTGTCTGCTGTTCCTCCTCCTCTTCAGTTGTGAATAGGTCAGTCTCTGCCATTCCTCCTCCTCCTCCTCGTCCTCCTCCTCCTCCTCCTCTTCAGTTGTGAATAGGTCAGTGTCTGCTGTTCTTCCTCCTCTTCAGTTGTGAATAGGTCAGTGTCTTCTGTTCCTCCTCCTCCTCCTCTTCAGTTGCGAATAGGTCAGTGTCTGCAGTTCCTCCTCCTCCTCCTCTTCAGTTGTGAATAGGTCAGTGTCTGCTGTTCCTCCTCCTCCTCTTCAGTTGTGAATAGGTCCGTGTCTGCTGTTCCCACTCCTCTTCAGTTGTGAATAGGTCAGTGTCTGCTGTTCCCCCTCCTCCTCCTCTTCAGTTGTGAATAGGCCAGTGTCTGCTGTTCCCCCTCCTCTTCAGTTGTGAATAGGTCAGTGTCTGCTGTTCCCCCTCCCCTTCAGTTTTGAATAGGTCAGTGTCTGCCGTTCCGCCTCCTCCTCGTCCTCTTCAGTTGTGAATAGGTCAGTGTCTGCTGTTCCTCCTCCTCTTCAGTTGTGAATAGGTCAGTGTCTGCCATTCCTCCTCCTCCTCCTCGTCCTCCTCGTCCTCCTCTTCAGTTGTGAATAGGTCAGTGTCTGCTGTTCCTCCTCCTCCTCCTCTTCAGTTGTGAATAGGTCAGTGTCTGCTGTTCTTCCTCCTCTTCAGTTGTGAATAGGTCAGTGTCTTCTGTTCCTCCTCCTCTTCAGTTGTGAATAGGTCAGTGTCTGCTGTTTCTCCTCCTCCCCTTCAGTTGTGAATAGGTCAGTGTCTGCTGTTCTTCCTCCTCTTCAGTTGTGAATAGGTCAGTGTCTTCTGTTACTCCTCTTCAGTTGTGAATAGGTCAGTGTCTGCTGTTTCTCCTCCTCCCCTTCAGTTGTGAATAGGTCAGTGTCTGCAATTCCTCCTCCTCTTCAGTTGTGAATAGGTCAGTGTCTGTCATTCCTCCTCCTCCTCCTCTTCAGTTGTGAATAGGTCAGTGTCTGCTGTTCTTCCTCCTCTTCAGTTGTGAATAGTTCAGTGTCTGCTGTTCCTCCTCCTCCTCCTTTTCAGTTGTGATTAGGTCAGTGTCTGTCATTCCTCCTCCTCCTCCTCTTCAGTTGTGAATAGGTCAGTGTCTGCTGTTCTTCCTCCTCTTCAGTTGTGAATAGGTCATTGTCTGCTGTTCCCCCTCCCCTTCAGTTGTGAATAGGTCAGTGTCTGCTGTTCCCCCTCCTCTTCAGTTGTGAATAGGTCCGTGTCTGCTGTTCCCCCTCCTCTTCAGTTGTGAATAGGTCAGTGTCTGCTGTTCCCCATCCTCTTCAGTTGTGAATAGGTCAGTGTCTCCTCCTCCTCCTCTTCAGTTGTGAATAGGTCAGTGTCTGTCATTCCTCCTCCTCCTCCTCTTCAGTTGTGAATAGGTCAGTGTCTGCTGTTCTTCCTCCTCTTCAGTTGTGAATAGGTCATTGTCTGCTGTTCCCCCTCCCCTTCAGTTGTGAATAGGTCAGTGTCTGCTGTTCCCCCTCCTCTTCAGTTGTGAATAGGTCCGTGTCTGCTGTTCCCACTCCTCTTCAGTTGTGAATAGGTCAGTGTCTGCTGTTCCCCCTCCTCTTCAGTTGTGAATAGGTCAGTGTCTGCTGTTCCCCCTCCTCTTCAGTTGTGAATAGGTCAGTGTCTCCTCCTCCTCCTCTTCAGTTGTGAATAGGTCAGTGTCTGCTGTTCCCCCTCCCCTTCAGTTGTGAATAGGTCAGTGTCTGCTGTTCCCCCTCCCCTTCAGTTGTGAATAGGTGTGTGTCTGCCGTTCCGCCTCCTCCTCGTCCTCTTCAGTTGTGAATAGGTCCGTGTCTGCTGTTCCTCCTCCTCTTCAGTTGCGAATAGGTAAGTGTCTGCCATTCCTCCTCCTCCTCCTCCTCCTCCTCCTCTTCAGTTGTGAATAGGTCAGTGTCTGCTGTTCCTCCTCCTCTTCAGTTGTGAATAGGTCAGTGTCTTCTGTTCCTCCTCCTCCTCCTCTTCAGTTGCGAATAGGTCAGTGTCTGCTGTTCCTCCTCCTCCTCCTCTTCAGTTGTGAATAGGTCAGTGTCTGCTGTTCCTCCTCCTCCTCCTCTTCAGTTGTGAATAGGTCAGTGTCTGCTGTTCCCCCTCCTCTTCAGTTGCGAATAGGTCAGTGTCTGCTGTTCCCCCTCCTCTTCAGTTGTGAATAGGTCAGTGTCTTCTGTTCCTCCTCCTCCTCCTCTTCAGTTGTGAATAGGTCAGTGTCTGCTGTTCCTCCTCCTCCTCCTCTTCAGTTGTGAATAGGTCAGTGTCTGCTGTTTCTCCTCCTCTTCAGTTGTGAATAGGTCAGTGTCTTCTGTTCCTCCTCCTCCTCCTCTTCAGTTGTGAATAGGTCAGTGTCTGCTGTTCCCCCTCCTCTTCAGTTTTGAATAGGTCAGTGTCTGCTGTTCCTCCTCCTCCTCCTCTTCAGTTGTGAATAGGTCAGTGTCTTCTGTTCCTCCTCCTCCTCCTCTTCAGTTGTGAATAGGTCAGTGTCTGCTGTTTCTCCTCCTCCTCCTCTTCAGTTGTGAATAGGTCAGTGTCTTCTGTTCCTCCTCCTCCTCCTCTTCAGTTGTGAATAGGTCAGTGTCTGCTGTTCCTCCTCCTCTTCAGTTGTGAATAGGTCAGTGTCTTCTGTTCCTCCTCCTCCTCCTCTTCAGTTGTGAATAGGTCAGTGTCTGCTGTTCCCCCTCCTCTTCAGTTGTGAATAGGTCAGTGTCTGCTGTTTCTCCTCCTCCTCCTCTTCAGTTGTGAATAGGTCAGTGTCTGCTGTTCCCCCTCCTCTTCAGTTGTGAATAGGTCAGTGTCTGCTGTTCCTCCTCCTCCTCCTCTTCAGTTGCGAATAGGTCAGTGTCTGCTGTTTCTCCTCCTCCTCCTCTTCAGTTGTGAATAGGTCAGTGTCTGCTGTTCCTCCTCCTCCTCCTCTTCAGTTGTGAATAGGTCAGTGTCTGCTGTTTCTCCTCCTCTTCAGTTGTGAATAGGTCAGTGTCTTCTGTTCCTCCTCCCCCTCCTCTTCAGTTGTGAATAGGTCAGTGTCTGGTGTTCCTCCTCCTCTTCAGTTGTGAATAGGTCAGTGTCTTGTGTTCCCCCTCCTCTTCAGTTGTGAATAGGTCAGTGTCTGGTGTTCCTCCTCCTCTTCAGTTGTGAATAGGTCAGTGTCTGCTGTTCCCCCTCCTCTTCAGTTGTGAATAGGTCAGTGTCTGCTGTTCTTCCTCCTCCTCCTCTTCAGTTGTGAATAGGTCAGTGTCTGCTGTTCCTCCTCCCCCTCCTCTTCAGTTGTGAATAGGTCAGTGTCTGCTGTTCCTCCTCCTCCTCCTCTTCAGTTGTGAATAGGTCAGTGTCTGCTGTTCCCCCTCCTCCTCCTCTTCAGTTGTGAATAGGTCAGTGTCTGCTGTTCCCCCTCCTCTTCAGTTGTATATAGGTCAGTGTCTGCTGTTCCTCCTCCTCTTCAGTTGTGAATAGGTCAGTGTCTGCTGTTCCCCCTCCTCTTCAGTTGTGAATAGGTCAGTGTCTGCTGTTCCTCCTCCTCTTCAGTTGTGAATAGGTCAGTGTCTGCTGTTCCCCCTCCTCTTCAGTTGTGAATAGGTCAGTGTCTGCTGTTCCTCCTCCTCTTCAGTTGGGAATAGGTCTTTGTCTGCTGTTCCTCCTCCTCTTCAGAGTCTTCCACTCGCCCTCCTGAGTTTCCAGACTGCCAAATAGCTCCTTCACCTTCCTCTTCGCATCCCTACACACACACAAAAAAACATCAGGTCATTTCTACGGGGAAAAGTGTATTTTGCAGTGTGCAGACCTGGAATCAAATAGTAGTTCAAATAGTTTAGCTGTGTTTAATTGAGCCTGGCTGCCTGGAACCAATTAAAAAGTGCAAAAAGTGCAAACCCTAGCCAGACCAAATCAAATGCTTTATAAAAAATAAAATAAAAATGTAGTAACTTTTAGATTGATTAAGAGAGAAGAGGTTGTCCTACAGACCTGCCCATGACCTCGCTGAGTTTCTCTGGGGCCAGGAAGTGGGTGTCTTTACAGATCTCTGTCAGAGCTTCCTTAAACTCCTTCTTATACTTGTGGTTCAACCTCTCCTTCTCCCTCTCCTCCTTCATGCTCCCTTGCTTCTTCCCATAGTTCAGCCTAGAGAGAAAAAAAGAAGAATCGAGAGAAAGTACAAAATTAATGCCATGTAAAAAATGTAATTCAAATGTTAAAAGGTTTACAGCTAAGTGAAGGTAACACACTAAGGAGGAAATAGTTCCACTACCTAAATCTTCAAGGAGTCATTTTTCACAACTAACTCAAATCAAATCTCTCTCACTCTCACACAATTTTTCTACTATCTTTGGTGCGAGCAACATGGGTTAAGGTGACACTAGAGAGGAATATCATCCTTCTCTATCCCAATCTTCAGAAAGCCATGCTATACAAATGACTGAATTCAGAAGTCTTACTCACTTCTACAATCTTTGATGTGAGCAGTTCAAGAGGAATGGGCTTCTTCTTCTCCAAGACCAAGGAGGATGTGATGTCTTGGAGCCAGATATGGCCCCAAGGACTTTCCCATGATCCTCTTGGGATAACGGAAACACAAAGTACAAGGTTATATTACAACTGTCTAATGTGAGTTAAATCAGTCAGCCAACGTCCACAGATAAAAGGTCAAATAGGAAGTGCTGCTTTGCTTTGGTAAACATTTAAAAAGTTGTTTTACTGTCAGATACCATCCACGCACTAACCAGCTAGAAGATCATATGTGTTTTTAATACATTCCATTGTGTAGAGGAAAACCTCCTATACCAAAACATGTGGACTTGCAATCATTGACAACTAGTGGTGAAATAGTCTTCATTTCAGTGAGGGTGAGCTGGGAATAAGCATCTTTCTGGTCTGCGTGACCTCTGGTGAAGGTCATTTATCTGCTGATTGACCACTATTCCCATTTGGTGATGGACAAAAACAAGGACTCACTGTAGCGGCAGACGGGGAAATAAGGGGTAGCCCGGAGTTGGGATCAATTCCATTTCAAGTCAGTCATTTCAGGAAGTAAATTGAAATTCCAATTATCCTTATTGAAATTGACCCTGGCCATAGCGTTACATACAGGGTCACTAAGGTGACCACTGCTTCTTTTAAGCAAACAAACTTTTTTATTTTTCTATGCTCGATTTTGGACACTAATTTAGGGTCAAAAAGCAACATTTGCCCAGGGCTTACTGACAATGCAGTTCCACTCACCTGTAAGGCTGTAGGGCACGTTTTGACAGGACGGTGTTTGGAGAGCAGTATGCTGATTGGCTGGAAGATGTGGCTACAGGAAGTGAGTTCTCTGTAGAGTGAGGAGCAGCACTACAGCAGGTCTAGACAAGTGGCCAAAGACATCCTAAGGAGAGGACAGACAGTGGGACATCATTAGGACAGAATACAAGTACACACTGATTTAGTGACCATTTCAACAAACAGGCACAAACACACAAGAATAAACGGAAAAACACACTCGGACACACTCACTCATACACACAGCAAACATACACACTTTTCTCTCTCTCGCCCGGGTAGGAGTGTGTGAATGCAGTCCACTACCCTACAGGGTCATACTGACTCTAATCTCTTGAGGCTGATTCCTAGCAGCTAACACAGTGTTGATAATTACCACAGGGCTGACACTTCACACACACTTCGTCTATTCACTCAGCATAGCCCTGCATCGGCCTTTGTAAGCCCCACAAGAATCTAGACAGTTAGGATATGGCCGCACACCAAGTGGCTATAGGTATAAATGGTTTATGAGTAGTTGTTGTTTGTTTGTGTGTGTGTGTGTGTGTGTGTGTGTGTGCGTGTATGTGTGTGTGTGTGTGTGTGTGTGTGTGCGTGCGTGCGTGCGTGCGTGCGTGTGTGTGTGTGTGTGTTTCAGAGGAAACAATCAACTGATTTAAAACAGGAAAATGGGTGCCAGTATCATTACTGCTCAAATAAACTAACTAGGGCTGTGACGGTCATGGGTCTCCTCTCCTTTGCTCCTGACTGCCACGACATGGGTGCTGTTTTTACTAAGGAATTGGGTACATGTATTTAATGATACTCATTTGCTCCAAAACAAAGAGCAACAAAGTTCCATCACGTAAAGATTGCATGTTGTCACGGAAACAGACTCAAGAGAACATTGGCTGAAGCTGTCTTCAGTCAGCTGTTTGTTCCACAACACCATTCTAAAACTGGCTAGACTGTTTGGCCTCCTGAGTGGCGCAGCAGTTTAAGGCACAGTATCGCAGTGCTTGAGGCATTACTACAGACCAGTGTTCAATTCCAGGCTGTGTCCCAGCTGGCTGTGACCGGGAGACCCATGAGGTGACGCACAATGGGCCTATCATCGTCCGGGTTAGAGGAGGTTTTGGCATCTGGGATTTCCTTGTCCTATCGCACTCCAACGACTCCTTGTGGCGGGCCAGGTTCCTGCATGCTGACTTCGGTCGCCAGCTGGACGATGTTTCCTTCGACACATTGGTGAGGCTGGTTTCTGGGTTAAGCGAGCAGTGTGTCAAGAAGCAGCGTGGTTTGGCTGGGTCGTGTTTCGGAGGAAGCATGGCTCCCGAGTTTCAGCGATGGGACAAGACTGAAAACTACCATTTGGAAATCACAAAATTGGGGAGGGAAAAAAATTAAAAAATATGTGAAAAAAAAAATCTACGGTTCTGGATAGGCCTTTACTTTACTGCTTTTGGGTAAAGTTGGTCAACTTGAAAATGAAGTTCATTAAAACAATTATGACAGTCATTTTCTTTTCATGGTGGTGTACCTCAATAATCACCTGTTGTATTCGGGGCAGGTGACAAATAAAATGTGATTTGTCAGTTACACAATTATACAATTACCGTGCCAGCCCTACAACTAACAGCAGCACATATCTTGATGACAATGATGACAGAATAGCACTAGTTCATCCACGTCAACCCTCTTCACTCCTCCTCCTGCACTACAAATGCATCCCAAATGGCACCCTGTTCTCTAATGGCCCTGATCAAAAGTAGTGCACCACATAGGGAATAGGGTGCACCGTACATCGTCCCACTCAACAACTTCAGAGGAGGGGTGTACTTGAATTTGACACCTCATTACTAAACCTATAATTCAGAATGAGGGCTAGGATAATGGCAGAGAAGGTCCTGGCACATTCATAGGATATGGCTTACACGCTCCCTCCCTCATTCCCTCCCTCCCTCACTCCCTCTCTCGCTCCCTCCCTCACTCCCTCCCTAGCTCCCTCCCTCACTCCCTCCCTCACTCCCTCCCTCCCTCGCTCCCTCCCTCACTCCCTTCCTCGCTCCCTCCCTCGCTCCCTCCCTCGCTCCCTCGCTCGCTCCTTCCCTCCCTCCCTCCCTCGCTCGCTCCCTCCCTCACTCCCTCCCTCGCTCGCTCCCTCCCTCGCTCCCTACGCCTACACACCAGATGTAGTGTGAAGGAGAAATAGAACACTGCTGACTAATTCTGACCAATTGTAATTATCCCATTGCCCACACTCACTGCCTGCCTGATCTCGGTCTCATCTCTGAAGACACACAGCCCAATTTGTTCCCTACCCCTTAACATTGGGCCTAACCATTCAACATGGAGATCTAAAACGGTCTGGATAGGTAGAATCAGTGTAGCTGTGTATCTGAACGGTCTAGATAGGTAGAATCAGTGTAGAGGTGGAGCTGTGTATCTGAACGGTCTGGATAGGTAGAATCAGTGTAGAGGTGGAGCTGTGTATCTGAACGGTCTGGATAGGTAGAATCAGTGTAGAGGTGGAGCTGTGTATCTGAACGGTCTGGATAGGTAGAATCAGTGTAGAGGTGGAGCTGTGCATCTGAACGGTCTGGATAGGTAGAATCAGTGTAGCTGTGTGTCTGAACGGTCTGGATAGGTAGAATCAGTGTAGAGGTGGAGCTGTGTGTCTGAATGGTCTGGATAGGTAGAACCAGTGTAGAGGTGGAGCTGTGTATCTGAACGGTCTGGATAGGTAGAACCAGTGTAGAGGTGGAGCTGTGTATCTGAACGGTCTGGATAGGTAGAACCAGTGTAGAGGTGGAGCTGTGTATCTGAACGGTCTGGATAGGTAGAATCAGTGTAACTGTGTATCTGAACGGTCTGGATAGGTAGAATCAGTGTAGAGGTGGAGCTGTGCATCTGAACGGTCTGGATAGGTAGAATCAGTGTAGCTGTGTATCTGAACGGTCTGGATAGGTAGAATCAGTGTAGAGGTGGAGCTGTGTGTCTGAACGGTCTGGATAGGTAGAATCAGTGTAGAGGTGGAGCTGTGTATCTGAGCGGTCTGGATAGGTAGAATTAGTGTAGAGGTGGAGCTGTGTGTCTGAACAGTCTGGATAGGTAGAATCAGTGTAGAGGTGGAGCTGTGTATCTGAGCGGTCTGGATAGGTAGAATCAGTGTAGAGGTGGAGCTTCCACCAGATCACTTCCACCTTACAGATCTGCTCTCTCAGTCTCACCTGCAGTGATCTGTACCCAGATCAGTGGTGAAGGTGAGCTGCAGCGTAGCAGACAGAGGCAGGCTGTGGGTCTGACAGCACCAGCGGGTCACTGCCCTTCCAGCTCTGCCTGAAGGGCTGCACCACTGAGTAACCTGGAGGGAAGGAAAATGACACAGCAGCCTGTCATGCCAGGGGCCTGGGGCTCAGACCGAGGGGATCGGCCTGAGCATTTTAAAATGAAAACAGACAGGGCTTTGATGAGACAAAGGACTCCTCATGATTAACATTTGATTTTACTTCCTGAATTGAATGATTTGAAATGAAATTGACCCCAACCTTGCAGTCTACCCAGCCACCGGGCCTTCAGTACCGTAGTAGCATAATCAGCCACACCCGCTGTGATGTCAGTTTACATGCCAATCCACACTGCTGTGTGTAGTCTGCATAATATGTGCTGCTATGCAACTCAATCAGCCACGTAGGCATGGTCCCTCTCACTCTCGGAGTTCCATTGTTATCATCACGTCTGTGACATCAGAGCAGTAGAACGCTGCTCGTCCACTGTGGTCCTAATGAACACATAAATAACCAACAACCTATGACAGCCTGACTGTCTCTATTGCAATTGCCTCGCTGTGTCTGCCAGCCACCGTCTAATACTGCAGAGTGCTGTAGAGTGCAGTCAGGACACCATGGCACTAGCAGTGCCTGGTGAAATAGTTTCACAGCTATGCCAAGCCGTCATCGGCAGAATTTAAGCTATGCTAGATGAGAAGATCTCAATGTCGGTTCACGTTGATAGACTTAGTGGACTTCAGTTTGTAGCGATGTTCGAATAATATAATAAATGCCATTAAGCAGACACTTTTTTCCAAAGCGTCTAACAGTCATGCTTGCATTCATTGTATGTATGGGTGGTACGGGGAATCGAACCGACTACTGGCGTTAGAAGCACCATGCGCTACCAACTGAGCTACAAACGACCGCTAATAAAATAATGCAGATTTCAGCAATTGTTTGCTCCAGAAATGAATGTGCTACATATGTTTGCCTCCAACCCTGGTATTAGACTGCTAGCCTGGGTCATGTTCAGTAGGAACCAAATGGAAGCAAAGAGGCTGAAACGAGGAGGGACCTAATTGAATTTGTCCAATAAGAAAAGCTTGAATGGGACCAAGTGAGTTGCTGAGAAGATAGGGCAATAACTCATGAAGTTAGAGAGACATCGTTACCTGTAGAGGTCTCGTCTGACACGGCCAGCTGTAGTACACCCAGCAGGAAGTTGAGGTTCTGTCCTGAGCTCATCTTGGAGAAGGAGGTACTCTACAGTCAGGCAGCACAGCACTCCAGGCCTGGTGTCACATCCTTTAGGCAGAAAGCTACTACAAACATTCACAGACACACTAGGCTTGGACGATATACCGGTTGAATCTAAAACCGAATATTGGCCCCTTGATAAAGGGCTACTTGCTGTTGTGTTCGATGGTGATCACTCGAGTCTGCAAGTGTTTTGGACAAAATGAGCATTGAGACGATGTGCAGTCGACATCCCAACTCACTTATCAATATAACAAAATAGCATGACTCAACTTGCTACAAAACCTGGGTACGTACAGGGGACCTGGGGCAGCCACAGACGTTACTCCGATAGACAGTGAGTACGTTGTAAAAACTAACATATATTTCTCTACAAAATATGTGATAGTATATCAGTCGCCAGCGATTTCATCAGCTGGTTTGAGCTTGTTGTAGGCTGTCTGCTGATAGTTAGCTTCACTGACAAACACAAGGATGGAATTTTAGATAGCTAGCTTAGGTCGGATGTTAGGCACTGAACTGATAAACAGCATGTAGTTTGTCACTTATTTACGATCGTTTGACAGCTTGCTGATGTTGTAGACATGTTCCCAGCAGTCAGTCCGTACCAAAACACCAATCACTACGTTGTAACATTGGGTCAGCTAAACACACAGCAACAGACTCGCTGCTGTACTGACTCGGGACAGAGCAGGCTATGATGAAATAATGTTACTACACACAGTAGCTAGTTTATGGAAGGAGCATTGTATTTAGTGTTGCATTAGCTCCGTTAGCTGGTTGGTTATCTTCTCTTTGGTTTCATGTGAAGTCACAGGCTCAGATTTAGAGCTAAAGCTTAGCTAGTTAATAATGGACAGTTTTCGTGTAACTTACATGATCAAACTCAACAACAACAAAAAACATGAAACTCCTTACCTATATGTAACAAAGACAAATTCGAAATAAAACTTCAAATAATTTACAGATATCTTGATTTATTCGGACTTATTTTTGAGGCCGTCGTTGTTGTGACTGTTGTAGTGACTGTTGTAGTGACTGTTGTTGCTAGGTAACATATTAAAACTAAATGGGAAGATGTTGCTGCCAAGGGCGCCGAGTCAATAAGAGGCTTCCAAGGGGCTCAGCGGAGCCCTAGAGGACTCACCAACTAGCGTTTGAGATTGACTCGTAAATGCGCAGTGTTCGTTTTGACACTCATCCTGGGGTATTTAGACATACCGACTGTATGATTTTCAATACCTTAAAAAATATATATATATATAACTATCTAAAATGTGCCAAATAAATTAGATGCAGCCCAGCTATGATTTGGTTTGCTAACTTGCTAGCTAAGTGGCTAGATGTCAAGATCAAGCTTCTTGGTTACAGCAGAGACAATCAATCCCCCCCTGGATCAAGATCCATGTTGTTTAAATTGTTTTGTTTTGTGCACCCCTTGTGTGCACTTCAGGTAATACCCCATTATGGTACAGAAACTGTAGAAAAACCCTAGCACACACACACACACACACACTAGTGAAATGACTAGTCAAAAATCACAACTTTGCTAACGTACTAAAAAGAGGCAAACATACACATATGCAGATCAACCATAATACAAACATAAATATGAAAAACAATATCTATCTCCTACTACTCGATGACCTTTGACACTTCTGGTCTTTTCTCCAACTGTCATCATTAGCTTCAGGCTCTGATGTTCTCCAGCCTGTTCACAAAACCACAAACTCATTAAGCTGTTGGAGTGTGGATGTTACACAATAATACAACTTCCTTTCATCATCTTTTCCCCTGGCTAGGTTTGCTTTGACAACACCACCATATCCAACACAAAAAAACAACAGGACTCCTTGGGTCAAAAGGAAAGTCTGAGTCTTAATGAAAGTGCAGGCATGTGGCAACATAAACAATTGAGCAACATCTGGAGCTTAGCCCACTACATAAACATCATGATCAAAGCGAGAACACGGCGCTCTTCTCCTCTCAAACCGGTTCAAAGCAGACCTGGAATCGAATACTATTTGACATCATTTCAAATACTTTAGCTGGGCTTGATTGAGCTTGCCTGGCACAATGGATCCACTTGAATAGTCGCAAACCCCGCCCATCTGGCACTCTGACCAGGCTAGAGCAAATGCGGAAACTATTTGAAAGATTTCAAATAGTATTTGAATCCAGGTCTGGATCTCCAGCTCCCTTCATAAGGGAGACTGGAGGCCAAGAGAGATTTCTACTGAGGGAAAAGGGTCGATTCGAAGTGGATAAGAGATGGAGATGATGAAATCCTGTGAAAGATAAGCCTTCAGACAGGATGACTTGGTTGAGAACAGAGAAGAAGAGGAGAAGGTGATTGAGAAGTCTTTAAATTAGCTGAGAAACAGGCTTGTTTGTGTTTCTATGGTTGTGAAGGAGGAACTTTTCCATTCCAGACAACTTGACACAGGCACACACACGCTAGGATAATAGCATTGGTGAGGGCCTGGCTGATGTACAGTAAGGCTGGGTGGTGACGGGGTGGCGGAAGTCTGAGGTGGGGAACAGCAGCGCTGTTATCTTCAGGTAAATGATCTGAAAACAGAGAGAGAGAGAGAGAGACAGAGAGAGAGAGAGAGAGAGAGAGAGAGAGAGAGAGAGAAAGAGAGAGAGAGCGAGAGAGAGAGAGAGAGAGAGAGAGAGAAAGAGAGAGAGAGAGAGAGAGAGAGAGAGAGAGAGAGGGAGAGAGAGAGAGAGGGAGAGAGAGCGAGAGAGAGAGAGAGAGAGAGCGCGCACAACAGGGAAATAGAGAGTGAGAAAGACGTCACTAACACGTCAACTTGACAGAACACTGTCAGACAGAACAAAACAATTTGCACAGAAGTCGGGAGCTCACTGTCAGAAAACGAATGGAACAGAATCCACATTTGTCAGACGGCTATTTCCCGGTCTTTTTTCCTGACCTGACATGTTATGCAGTGTTTCACACAGAAAAGTACAATTGTTCAGTGACTACAAGAGGTAGGAACCAGAGCCATATACTGTAAGTACCATATCGAGGCAAGACCGTATACCACGGGTATGACAAAACAATATTTTTTACTGCTTTAATTACATTGGTAAACAGTTTACAATAGCGGTAAGGCACCTAGGGGGTTTAGGAGATATGGCCAATGTACCACGGCTAAGGGTTGTGTCCAGGCACTCCGCATTGCATCGTGCAGAAGAGCAACCCCCTCTGGTCTTATTGCTTAAATTACCCACAGACATACAATAAGGAAAGATAATCACCATCATTGGCTTCATTAGGAAATGCGTCGGCAGACGTTGTCCCCTAAGGTTCGCTGCTCCTCCAATCAAAAGCCCTGGATTAAAATAGAGGTTGGCGCTAAACTAAAGGACGACCGCACACAGGGCTATCGCAGACAACCCTAATGCTGTGGCTGAGGACAGAAACAAGTACAAGAAGTCCAGCTACGACCTCCAAAGAGTCATCAAAAGGACAATATAGGAATAAGGTGGAATCATACTACACAGGCTCTGACACCCTCCGTATGTGGCAGGGGCTACAGCCCATTACGGATTAATACAGGAAGACCCAGCCATGATTTGCCTAACGATGCCTCTCTATCAGACAAAGAGTTACCTTGTGAGAGAGATTTAAATGGTTTTCAAAATGTCCCGCCAGGGTAAGTCTACATAAGGGTTTCTAAAATCACATATGGGAAAAATTAATGATGGAAAAAACATTTCCCTGTTTGATGGCTAGGTTTTATGGGTATTATGACATTACCTCCACTGTGGGGCTATGACGACAATAAAGCGTATCCTCTAATAGGTGAGGGAAGCTCACCTTTTCCTGTTTGGACTTGAGGATGAGCTCCTCGAAGAGTTGCTGTCTGGACTTGACTTTGTGGTTCCCCTTATCGTCCTTCTCTCCTGGGGTCTTCCTTCTCAGTAGGCCTCCTCCTCCGAAGTGGGACGCAGTCAGCTTGGCTGGAGGACAGATGGATGAGAAAATGTCATCGTTATGGTCCCTTATTCAACAGATAGTATTTTTGTCTTTATTTTGCTATCTCAATGGTTGAACTCAACTATCACTCAAGCTTAGTCTATTTCCCAGATCTCCGGATAATAAAGAATTAGGCAAAGTCTCAGATTCTGCAATAGATCAATACTTTATTCAGAGAGCGTTCTGCCCTCTCAAGTTCAGAGCCCATCTTATATATACACACATACAAGTTCCTGTCAGAGGCTATTCCCTGCTCAGATAGTCTGTATTTTTCCACTATACTAACACATCTCATTTTCTTCTGCAAGTCATTTCTAACAGTTACTCCCCTACTTGCGGAGGCCACTTTCCTGTTATTGGTTTCAGAGTTATCACAAGGTCATCTGTAGACAGTTCAGTTGTTCTCTGATGTCTCAACTATACATTTCTCTTATTGCTAAATAGTTACACAATGTTTTAGTCTTAACTTGTCTTACACACACATTATTGGATTATGACTAACACATTTCATACAATTATATGGTTTCAGGGTGGAATACTTTAGTCATTATCTTAAACATACAAATTATTATATCAAAATAAGAGGCAGCACTACGTACATCTTTACTTACTTATGGATTACTTCCTATTTGTTTCTCTTTCTCTCCTCTACCCCCTTCTCTCTCGCCACAGCTGGGCACTGCCCCAGGCTGAGCCCTGGACACCATATGTGAATTGATCGCCCCCCATCTATCTTCAGAGTTCACACTGTTAGGTGACCTAAACTGGGACATGCTTAACATCCCGCCTGTCCTACAATCTAAGCTAGATGCCCTCGATCTCACACAAATTATCAAGGAACCTACCAGGTACAACCCTAAATCCGTAACCATGGGCACCCTCTTAGATATCATCCTGACCAACTTGCCCTCTAAATACACATTGCCTGCTTGCGTAATGGGTCCGTGGTCAAAAGACCACCCCTCATCATTGTTAAACGCTCCCTAAAACACTTTCTAATCGGCCTGACCGGGTATCCTGGAAGGAAATTGACCTCATCCCATCAGTAGAGGATGACTGGTTGCTCTTCAAAAGTGCTTTCCTCACCATCTTAAATAAGTATGCCCCATTCAAAAAAAGTAGAACTAAGAACAGTTATAGCCCTTGGTTCACCCCAGAGTTGACTACCCTTGACCAGCACAAAAACATCCTGTGGCGTTCTGCATCGGCATCGAATAGCCCCCGCGTTATGCAACTTTTCAGGAAAGTCTGTCACGTCCTGACCTTAGTTCCTTTTTTATGTCTCTATTTTGGTTTGGTCAGGGCGTGAGTTGGGGTGGGCATTCTATGTTTTTCATTCTATGTTTTGTTCTGTGTGTTGTATTTCTATGTGTTTGGCCTGGTATGGTTCCCAATCAGAGGCAGCAGTCAATCGTTGTCTCTGATTGAGAACCATACTTAGGTAGCCTGTTCCCACCTGTGTTTGTGGGTAGTTGTTTTCTGTTTGGTGTGTATTGCACCTTGCAGAACTGTTCGTTTGTCGTGTTGTTGTTTTTTGTTCAAGTATTCGTATTTATTAAAAGTATTATGAATACTTACCATGCTGCACCTTGGTCCTCTTCTCCTTCTCCCGACAACAATCGTTACAGAACTACCCACCGCCAAAGGACCAAGCAGCGTGTAATGGACTCCTGGACATTGGAGGAGCACCTTGGTCCTCTTCTCCTTCTCCCGATGACAATCGTTACAAAGTCAGGAACCAATATACTCAGTCAGTTAGGAAAGCTAAGGCTAGCTTTTTCAAACAGAAATTTTCTTCCTGTAGCACTAATTCCAAAAAGTTTTAGGACACTGTCCTTGGAGAGTAAGAGCACCATTCCACTGCACTGAGGCTAGGAAACACGATAAATCTACGATAACCAATACTTTAAATAAGCATTTTTCTACGGCTGGCCATGCCTGGCTACCCCTACCCCGGCCAACATCTCAACACCCACCGCAGCAACTTGCCCAAGCCCCCGCCCCCCTCTCCTTCACCCAAATCCAGACAGCTGATGTTCTGAAAGAGCTGCAAAATCTGGACCCTCTCGTTCAAAAATTATCCGCCGAAATGGTTGCAACCCCCATTACTAGCCTCTTTTTTTTTTAAATTTTACCCCTTTTTCCCCCCAATTTCGTGGTATCCAATTGTTGTAGTAGCTACTATCTTGTCTCATTGCTACAACTCCCGTACGGGCTCGGGAGAGACGAAGGCTGAATGTCATGCGTCCTCCAATACACAACCCAACCAGCCGTACAGCGCGCATCCAACCCGGAAGCCAGCCGCACCAATGTGTCGGAGGCTACACCGTGCACCTGGCAACCTTGGCTAGCGCGCACTGCGCCCGGCCCATCACAGGAGTCGCTGGTGCACGATGAGACAAGGAGATCCCTACCGACCAATCCCTCCCTAACCCGGACGACGCTAGGCCAATTGTGCGTCGCCCCACGGACCTCCCGGTCGCGGCCTGTTACGACAGAGCCTGGGCGCGAACCCAGGGACTCTGATGGCACAGCTGGCGCTGCAATTCAGCACCCTTAACCACTGCGCCACCCGGAAGGCCTATTCAACCTCTCTATCGTATCGACTGAGATGCCAAAGAAAATTGGGCCGCTGCCACGGTCATCCCCCTCTTCAAAGGGGGAGACACTTTAGACCGAAACTGTTACAGACGTATTTCCATCCTGCCCTGCCTTTCTAAAATCTTCGAAAGTGAAGTTAATAGATCTCCGACCATTTCGAATCCCACAGTACCTTCTCTACTATGCAATCTGGTTTCCGAGCTGGTCATGGGTGCACCTCAGCCACGCTCATGGGCCTAAATGATATCATAACCGCCATTGATAAAAGACAGTACTGTGCAGCCGTCTTCATCGACTTGGCCAAGGCTTTCGACTCTGTCAATCACCACATTCTTATCCTGCAGACTCAACAGCCATTGCTTCTCAAATGACTGCCTTGTTCACCAACTACTTCTCAGATAGAGTTCAGTGTGTCAAATCGGAGGGCCTGTTGTCCGGATCTCTGACAGTCTCTATGTGGGTGCCACAGGGTTAAATTCTCGGGCCGACTCTTTTCTCTGTATATATCAATGACGTCACTCTTGCTGCTGGTAATTGTCTGATCCAACTCTACGTAGACGACACCATTCTGTATACATCTGGTCCTTCTTTGGACACTGTGTTAACAAACCTCCAAACGAGCTTCAATGCCATACAACTCTCCTCTAAGTGCTTGCTCTTCAACCGATCGCTGCCTGCACCCTTCCGCCCGAATAGCATCCCTACTCTGGACGGTTCTGACCTAGAATATGTGGACAACTACAAATACTGTCGTGGAAATATTTGGTCAATCATATTTCATAAATACCGGAGCACGTGAGTTCAAATATACTTTTTATTACTTTATAATAAAAGCCGAGCTGGATCATGAAAACAACTGCCTTCCGGTCTTGGCACAGAATACTTTTGTCCTTCTTACGTCATACTCATAGTAACTCCTCTTAATGGCTCGTCACCTCTGGCATTTAGCCACCGTTTTGCCTTCATAACACATAGCACACCCAACTACCTAAAAGCAGCTCTGCTAGAGATAGTTTTGTGATTTATGTAAAATGGGCAGAGAAGAGAACAGAGACGTGTGTCCGCCTGTATCGGATCTTACATGTCTCTCCATTGAAAACCTCTCTCCTCTGGGTCCATGATGGTGTCATATTCACCAAAGCGTCGGTCTATGAACTTATTGGCCTTGTCCTTTGTCTTATATTCATTCAGCAGTGTCTCATTTTTCTCTGGGGGAAGAAATTAGTTGCAAACTGCTCTTGATGTTATTTAGCATCCATCTAGCCTGGTCCCATATCCGTTTGTGCTGTCAACTCTTATGGACAATCAATGACCATAGGAGTAGGTAAGACAATAAACATATCTAGAACAAGCCTGGATTCATCCACACCAGAATCTGTAACACTTAATGACCCACTACACTCAGTGTAACCATTACGCTGTGTCTTCATTACTACCGCTTTACCTTGTTGATGGCTAGTTGAATCGAAAGGGTACATAAACCCCTTGAATGTACAATTGAAGTCGGAAGTTTACATACACTTAGGTTGGAGTCGTTTAAACTCATTTTTCAACTACTCCACACATTTCTTGTTATCAAACTATAGTTTTGGCAAGTCGGTTAGGACATCTACTTTGTGCATGACAAGTAATTTTTACAACAATTGTTTGCAGACAGATTATTTCTCTTATAATTCACTGTATCACAATTCCAGTGGGTCAGAAGTTTATATACACTAAGTTGACTGTGTCTTTAAACAGCTTGGAAAATTCCAGAAAATGATGTCATGGCTTTAGAAGCTTCTGATAGGCTAATTGACATCATTTGAGTCAATTGGAGGTGTACCTGTGGATGTATTTCAAGGCCTACCTTCAAAGAAATCATCCAAGATCTCAGATTTTTTGTTGTTGACCTCCACAAGTCTGGTTCATCCTTGGGAGCAATTTCCAAATGCCTGAAGGTACCATGTTCATCTGTACAAACAATAGCACACAAGTATAAACACCATGGGACCACGCAGACGGCATACCGCTCAGGAAGGAGACGTGTTCTGTCTCCTAGTGATGAACGTGCAATCAATCCCAGAACAACAGCAAATGACCTTGTGAAGATGCTGGAGGAAACAGGTACAAAAGTATCTATATTCACAGTAAAAATTAGTCCTATATCGACATAACCTGAAAGGCTGCTCAGCAAGGAAGAAGCCACTTCTCCAAAACTGCCATAAAAAAGCCAGACTACGGTTTGCAACTGCACATGGGGACAAAGATCATACTTTTTGGAGAAATGTCCTCTGGTCTGATGAAACAAAAAAGAACTGTTTGACCATAATGACCATCGTTATGTTTGGAGGAAAAAGGGGAATGATTGCAAGCCGAAGAACACCATCCCAACCGTGAAGTACGGGGGTGGCAGCATCATGTTGTGGGGGTGCTTTGCTGCAGGAGGGACTGGTGCACTTCACAAAATAGATGGCATCATGAGGTAGGAAAATTGTGTGGATATATTTAAGGAACATCAGACATCAGTCAGGAAGTTAAAGCTTGGTCGCAAATGGGTCTTCCAAATGGACAATGACCCCAAGCATACTTCCAAAGTTGTAGCAAAATGGCTTAAGGACAACAAAGTCAAGGTATTGGAGTAGCCATCACAAAGCCCTGACCTCAATCCTATAGAACATTTGTGGGCAATACTGAAAAAGCATGTGTGAGCAAGGAGGCCTACAAACCTGACTCAGTTACACCAGCTCTGTCAGGAGGAATGGGCCAAAATTCACCCAACTTATTGTGGAAGCTTGTGGAAGGCTACTCGAAACGTTTGACCCAAGTTAAACAATTTAAAGGCAATGCTACCAAATACTAATTGAGTGTATGTAAACTTCTGACCCACTGGGGGTGTGATGAAATAAATACAATTTGAAATAAATCAATCTCTCTACTATTATTCTGACATTTCACATTCTTAAAATAAAGTGGTGATCCCAACTGACCTAATTTTTACTAGGATTAAATGTCAGGAATTGTGAAAAACTGAGTTTAAATGTATTTGGCTAAGGTGTATGTTAACTTCTGACTTCAACTGTATTTTAGAGAATGTCATTATTTGGCTTAGTTTCACGACAGAAATCCAGCATGTACAAGGTCAATGTTTGTAGTAGGAGTGCGACTCCTTGTGATTTGACCTGCTATACAGCACCGCCTTGTGTAAACCCTTAACAGTGCACTTACATAGCCAACTAAAAAGAGCATCTTTGGTGCTGTAAATAATTAGTTGTGCTAGTATCTTATATAATATAAAACCAGTGGTGGAAAAAGTAGCCAACCGTCATACTTGAGTAAAAGTAAAGATACCTTAATAGAAAATGACTCAAGTTAGTGACCCAGTAAATCTACTTGAAAAAGTCAAAGTATTTGGTTTAAAATATACTTAATCAAAAGTAAAATTATAAATAATTTCAAATTCCTTATATTAAGCAAACCAGATGGCACCATTGTCTTGTTTTTTTAATTTACGGAAAGCCAGGGGCACACACCAACACTGACATCATTTACAAACAAAGCATGTCGGTTTAGTGAGTCCCCCAGATCAGAGGCAGTAGGGATGACCATGGAGGTTTAGTGAGTCCTCCAGATCAGAGGCAGTATGGATGACCAGGGATGTTCTCTGTTTAGTGAGTCCTCCAGATCAGAGGCAGTAGGGATGACCAGGGATGTTCTGTTTAGTGAGTCCTCCAGATCAGAGGCAGTATGGATGACCAGGGATGTTCTCTGTTTAGTGAGTCCTCCAGATCAGAGGTAGTAGGGATGACCAGGGATGTTCTCTGTTTAGTGAGTCCCCCAGATCAGAGGCAGTAGGGATGACCATGGAGGTTTAGTGAGTCCTCCAGATCAGAGGCAGTATGGATGACCAGGGATGTTCTCTGTTTAGTGAGTCCGTCAGATCAGAGGTAGTAGGGATGACCAGGGATGTTCTCTGTTTAGTGAGTCCCCCAGATCAGAGGCAGTAGGGATGACCAGGGATGTTCTGTTTAGTGAGTCCTCCAGATCAGAGGCAGTAGGGATGACCAGGGATGTTCTCTGTTTAGTGAGTCCTCCAGATCAGAGGCAGTAGGGATGACCATGGAGGTTTAGTGAGTCCCCCAGATCAGAGGCAGTAGGGATGACCATGGAGATTTGGATGATAAGTGTGTGAATTGAACTATTTTCCTGTCCTGCTAAGCATTCAAAATGTAATGAGTACTTTTGGGTGTCAAGGAAAATGTCTGGAGTAAAAAGTACAATATTTTCTTAAGGAATGTAGTTTAGTAAAAGTAGTCAAAAATACAGTACAGATACACCCCAAAAAAACAACTTTAATACTTTAAAGTATTTTTTTACACAAGTACTTTACACCACAGTATAAAACAAATGTAATTTAAGACAAATATTTAATTGAAATCACAAAAACACATTGGTTTTGAAGGAAGGATTTTTATTAATGGTTAAAAAACAAACAGTTCCATGAAGAAAATGGAGGTGAAGCGATAGATGGGATGATGACACGTTTGTATGGGAAATAGTTCAAACAATACATTGCTGTAAGTTTAAAACAATTGACCACAAAATAAAATAAAATAAATTGCACAACAATTGCAAAGTAATAGTGAGTTACAGTCATAATGGAGAGAGACAGACGTACAATACAAGCTCAAAGCCTTAGTTTCATGCCATGCAGTCCTTCAGGTTCAGGGAACAGGCTAATGTTCTCAGCTTACATCATGTAATATAGCAGGTTTATAATAGCCTTGTCCTATAGTAGTTATTGCAGCCTTGCTAACTCCTTGGGTCATTCTCAAGACTGCACAAACTGATCTGGGACAAGGCTAGATTTTTATAGTGGTCTAAACCAAGCTTCACAGACAAGTGGAATTAATTAATGACATTATCCAGTATTAATACCTATCTGCTAGCCAAACATTTTAAAAGACAAGGTGTAAGATCGCTAGTCTGGTCCCAGAACTGTTTGTGTCGCCTTGCCAATTCCTATCGTCCCAGTTTGGCATGACAGCACAAACAGATCTGGGACCAGGCTGTAAGATCTCACCAACTAGATTGGTTACTGTACTATATCTCCATAGGGTCTTGAGTGCAACTTGAAAGCGAATATGTTTTCTGGAGACAGTCTTTTCATTTCAGAGGGGTTTCACAGGATAGTCCATTGAGGTGTGGTCACGGGTTGTGCATGCAGCGTTAAAATAGTGAGATGTGCCTTAAAGCAACAGGTATTCCTACATTCCATATACCCACTGTTAGCCTGAATCCAGATGGAATGGTTTCGTTTCACCCTCTGTTTGGATCCAGGCAAGCCTACGGTTCTCTAAAAGCAAATGGTAAAACAATAGTGAGTTCCAGGCAGTGTTATATTGTAATTGAGGTGTTTCAGTTCACAGTGCTCTCACAGCAAGTGAAAATGACTCAATTTGTTTTTTGTTGTTGTTGAGAATAACAAAAAAGATGACTATATCATTAACCATACAAAATCTGTGTTCCCTCTTGTAACTGTAGCCATATGTTGTCCTCTTATGTTCCATTAGTCTTTCCTGTGATTGGAGTGATTTGGTTAGGAAGGAGGGGAGAGCTAAAGCAAGCCAAGGATACAGGATTATTATACAACAAAAACCTTCTGCCCTAGTCCCTACACATTCCCACCACATGACCATACAGCCTGTGTAGACCGGTGCAATACCAGCAGTCTCACCAGGTACCACCAAACCCTGGTTGATAGAGGTGGTGACTGATGTTCTCAACATGATTTGAGGTCTTACGGGGGTCGCAGGGCACACGTACATGATGAGTCACACAATGCATCTGTATAAACGGTAGTGTTTTACCTTGGCCATCCGGCCCTTTCCCCTTTCATGCACACCCATCAGGTATACTGCAGAGAGGAAAACCTGCTCTTGTACCCAATGCTGTTTGAGTGAACAGATTTAACGCTAATATTAGACATCAGAAATTAGCACCGTGCAGTTGGTAGTTTTTAAATCTGGAATCAGATTCCACCAGTTTAATTAAATGACAGTTCAAGCATTTCTTTGCTTTTGCCCTCCTTGTTTTTTTTTTTTAAAGACACTGATATAATTAGATACAATCCCAATACATTCTAGTGGTTAAATCAGGTTTTAGTAAAACAAATTTTTTTAAACAAATAAAAAAGGGAAATAAAAATCTACTGCTCACTTAAAGTAGCAAGCCTAAATAGACACGCAGCTGCACTGAACCAGACCGGATGCACACAGTCATTCACCACAGAGCGACCGTTTTTAAAACTTCATAAGCAATTGACCCTTTTTTTTTAAAATATAAAATTGGCACACACTAGGAGGTGAACAGAGTTATAAAGCCAGACAAATAATACTAAGCATGTAGGGTCAAAGGTTGTGGCTCACTCAAGGAGAAGCGAAGGGTTACAGAGTGTAAGAGGGAAAGTCTGGTCTAGGGTTCCTTTGATTTTCCTTCCTTTTCTTCAGTCTTCTTCTTGTTTTTCTTGAGGAAGGAAGGAGTGCGGAACTTCTTCTTCTTCTTGGAAGGCGATTTGCTGGGGGATTCATCGCCGTCCTGTTCGCAGTCTTGGTCGCCGGCAGCATCAGCAGGCTCCTCTCCCACAGCGGTGGGCTGTTCGGTGGCAGCGGGAGTGGCAGGATCTTCGGCAGGGAGGGCGGGGACTGGGGCGTCAGAGGGTTCATCGTCTGGGGTCAGGTCAGGGAGGGTCTGTCTCAGTGTAGCCTGATCACTCTCATCCTTATAGGTGTGCTCCAGCTGAGAATCTGTGAGGAGGGGGAGGAAATGGTTCATCTGCAGGGCCTGCAAAGTGGCTGCAATGCAGACAAAACTACCCTATTCAAAGCTAATAAGAGATTTAGCTGTTAACAGATCACATTACTCTCACTTGGGAGGAGTGATATCTCTAATTTTCTTCTGCAATCATTTAGTCTTTGTTCCATAGTTCAACTCGTGGAGAACACAGAACTAAAAGGCCTGTAGCACTACATCATCCATGAAAACTGACAGGCTACAGTACTTCGGCAGATCAGAATCTTTAGGCACCAATCAAACAGCATGCTCCTCAGCCGAGGCATGCCTATACATAGTACAACACTAGCCATCTCCACCGACTAGCTTTACATTGACGACTCAGACAAGTACAACACTAGATCATTCCACAAAGCCAAGCCCAACAATGATTTAATGCTCCAAAAAATATATATTCAAACGTTTTTTTTTACTTTTTTTTTTAAACGGTCCTTTCCAGCAACTATTGTGGACATGTATCCAGGCCGGCACAGTACAGCTTGGCTCAGTAGTGTGAAAAGGGTCCAGTAAGACCATATTCATGTGCTCCAAGTATTTAATCATTGATTTATTCAGATACACATGTATATTCAGTGCCGAGGGATCTTGTAGTGTTAACTAGTGTGCTCCTGGCTAATATCCATCGGTACAGTGCATCGACTTCATGCTGCTGTAGAACCATTGTGCAGCGTCAGCAGTTGGTCTCTAATTGTGACCGTGTACACAACAAACCAGACAACGTGCTCAGTTTCCAACTGGTATTACTGATCTATTGATAGCAACATTAGACTAATTATCCACAGAAGTGTTGAAGCTACTCAAAGATAAAGCACAACACAAAGCACTGAGAAAAACAGCTGTTTATCACCTTTCCCGCTAAGCCAACAGCAAGCTTCACACTTAGCAAAGCGACAAAAGCATTTATTCTACTACAGCCAAAAATCATGAACGCTGTATACCTGAGATTGGACTCATCTGGAAAAGAAATATAACATTCAATACATTTAAAACAACAAAAAAAAACTACATACATTACCCATTTCATGTGAATCGTAATGCAGGAACGTAGGGATTTAATATAGATTTATTGTAAGATGTTTGCACGTAATACTCAAAAGGTTAAAGTTCACAATAGGTCAACTCCGGGAAGGAATAGAAACCTAAAACGAGATGTGTTTGCTGTGTCTATCTCAGATCTCTCCACTGTCACGGACCATAAACTGTATGGGAATAAGGCCATAGAGGATGAGTGTCTAACCTTTCTGAGTGGTGTTCAGTTCAAACAGGAGAGAAACCTATCCATCCTATGGGTCACCATATGAATCATAATCTGTGTGACAAATCAATGATCTCTACGTATGGTTTTGACATTTTGCACTATGAAGAAAAGCCCGAGAACAGAGGCCGCCATTTTGTCTTTTATACATCAATCTCATAATTTGTGAAATATTTTACGACAGGGAGGACCTCTGAATTGGCACCTGGCAACAAAAGGAAATAAGAATGAAAAGAACAGGAAGTCAAGGACCATAGTGAGGAGGAATAGATACTCAACCCGAGTGGATGGGTTTGGGCCACGGAGAAGGAGAACGAGAGAGAGGAAGAAGAGTCGGAAAAGTGAAGCCATGCAAGGAACGGAGGAGGGGTTAATGGTTTGATCACAAGCCATGAGGGTGGAGGTGGCTGGAACAGTACGTACTTACTATGGCAACAGGTACTCTTTAGCATTCCCATCTCCTGACAGTAGCGCAGCCACAAAGAAGAAGAAGAAGAAGCACAGGTAGAAACACACGTCTATAGATGCAGGTCAATCACAGCCACCACAGTGTTAAAATTATAACATCCAAATGAAAATAGGAGAAACACCAGGAGAAATTAAATTTGGAAAAAAAGAATGGCGACAAGCCATTCTTCGAGGACTCCAAAAGATGGAGAATGGAGAAGTGAACAGGGATTGGAAGTAACGTAAACATGTGTTACAGTCTTGTAAGACCATCGTTGATTAGATTACACCAGTAAATGCCCTAGTAAAGAGAGAACAGTTTGTCCATGGTTTATACTGGGAGAGCACAGCCTGACTTGGGAATGTCAGGGGATAACTATGTCCCTCACAGGGCCCCATAGATCTTGATGCATTCCTTCTTGTATAAGCCATGGCAAGTGTCTGAGAAACTGTACTTTATGGTTTTAGAACCAGTAGTCTCATTATATTAGACATTCTCTTGCCGTATGGTTTTAGAAACAGTAATGTCATTATATTGGACATTCTCTTGCCGTATGGTTTTAGAAACAGTAATGTCACTATATTGGACATTCTCCTGCCGTATGGTTTTAGAAACAGTAATGTCACTATATTGGACATTCTCCTGCCGTATGGTTTTAGAAACAGTAATGTCACTATATTGGACATTCTCCTGCCGTCGTTAAAAGGTGTAATCCAACCGCAATAAAAGACCAAGAGGGATAAATATAATATAATACAAAATGTTTTCTTAAAATATCATAACCAACTTCAATCTTAATCTAATGTAAGAAAGAAAAATCACCCAGCTGTCTAAAAGTTATGGCTCTTCGGTATAGTACCCATTTGTAGAAATATACTGATCTTGAGGAATCATAATCTAAGATAATATTTCTTGGAATGAAAATGTCATAATCCTCCATCTGAATTCCACTGAACATTACCTGACCTTACAGTTGGTTTGTTTCCCATACAATCCAATTCACCCCCCCTATCGACCTCAATTAGCCTCAAACCTCTTAGCCTGTTATTACACATTAAACATCGCATTCAACAGCACCTACAGTTACAATGTTAAAGACATCAGAGGAAGACATAGAAAGGAAGCCCAGTCCCAGCATTTCTTGTTGTTGACCCTTGACCCTGAATGTTGTCACTCAATAGTCGCCCAGATGAAGCCATGCTGAAATGTTGTGTTGCTTGTTGCCGGGCAGACTAGGCCAACTAACCTTCCTCTGCTCTGACAGGGGTGCTGGGTGGTGTGCGGGTCGGACTTTGACCCTTTGCCTCTTCCTCAGGCTCTGGTAACGCATCTGAGGAGTCTGGGGGAGGAAATTAAATCAAACTATTTAAAGTCCATTTCACAAATGAAATAGTTTGTCAACAGGTCAGATTAGAGCAATGAAATCATTGATTTTTCAAGATAGTCAATAACTGATTTCATTTTTTTTTTTACAACACAATCACCCTTAAACCACCACATACAGTAAATTAAAATAGCACAGTCGGAAAACAGTAGAAGAAAACACAGGTAGTGATTATTATTAGAGGATAGACAGTCACACACTGAGGAAGTAACAAAGCCCCCAGTGGCAACAAGACCCATGTAAGTCCACCTTCGCCCCCAGAGAAGGAACCGCTTCCATTGGAGACACCAGATGATTAGTAGTAAACATTTACAAACCAACCCCAAAAGGACAACAGGTCCGTGTTAGGAAGAGGAGGAGGATGGAGGAAGAGTCTCTTTCCCAGGAGTGATTGATGAGAGGGGTCATTCATGTTCATTTGGGAAGGCTTCCTTGGAGAACCACAACCAGCATAAGGATTCCATTGGTTAAACAGAGATCAGTCAAATCAGATGGTAGGGGAGGGTTGCAAAATTCTGGAAACGTATCCCAAAATTCCCAAGTTTTCCAGAAATACTGGTTGAATGATTCCCAGTTGGAGGATTCCCTCCCCGCTGATTCCCTTTTGATTACGGGAAAACTCCAACTGGGATTTATGGAAAACCTGGACCTTTTGCAACCTGAACCAGGAGGAAGGTGGATAGGCAGAAGACAGACGGGTGTTGAGGAATTGGGGATTGGGGGCCTAGTAGTGGGCAGGACAGGAGCAGGATTAACCTCAGAGAGAGAGAGAAGGGACAGGGACTCCAGTCAAAGGTCAGAGTTCAGGACGGAGAGCAGGAGGGCAGGCCAGAGTCAGTCTGCAGTCAGTACCTGGAACCTCAGTGAGGGCAGGCAGCTCTGTGTTGGTGGTGCTGAGAGCCTTCAGCACGGCACAGTGAAACTCCTTGTGAGGAGACTCTGAGGGGGACTCTTCCCCGTAGCCCCCAGTCCCCGACCCCGTGGACGTCCCTGGGCTCCCCTGACTGCCCCCTGACCCAGTCAGAATGTCTCGGCTGGGGAGAGAGGAGGAGGGAGAGGCAGCCTTGGAGGAGGCTGTGGGGGTAGGCTCAGAGACCCCAGGGATGACCAGTCCAACTCCAGCTCCCTGTTCTGGGATACAGAGGGGCTTTGGCGGCAGTGGGGGCTTCTGTGGTGAGGTAGAGGGGGACAGGCCCTCTCCAGGCCCAGCTGAAGAGAGCTGAAAGGACTCTTCACCCTGTACTGGATGAATGATGCAACAACAGTTTCTCTCCATGTCGCCCTGCTTGGTGACGGGTCGTGGGCTCTGGGAGCTTTGTGGAGAACTACCTCAGACCCCACCGATTTATTGTGATTCTGAATCTTTGCTGTTTTGTCTTGCTACTGCTACTACTACTACTGCAAATTAAATGGAGAAAATAGGGTATAAAATGGTGAAACCACTGCAGTGGGTTATGTTCCTGTTTAGGTTAAACGTGCCCTAAGAGCAGAACGGCGGCAGGTCTTACCATCGGGTCCTTTCTGTTTGAGTTCCACCTCTTTGCGGTAATCCTCCAGCTCCTGGTCATACTGCTTATTGAAGGGGTTAGGACCTTTCTTGTTGATGATGACACGTGGCTGGTACTCCTTCTCTATGATGGCCTTAGACGCTGTCACTAGCTCCCCCTAGTGGTACAGACAGGGAGGGACACAAGACAAATTCTTGCTTAAAAACAGGCCTGTTGTGCGTCACAAAATTAAATCTTGCCACAATTTCAAATCGATGCGAACACTGACATTTTCGAAATAAGTTGATACTAGTATGGAGCATTTCAAAGCAGTTCGAGTCTGGACAATAGGATCTATTCATGAAATCACACAGAGTAGCATCAGAGAGGTGAGAGGTCATGGATGGTCAGGAAGTACCTTTCTAAAAGACTTAGCAGGGCTATTGGCCTCTGACAGATCGAGGTCGGCAATAGTGTCCGTACAGTCAGACAGAGGGGCGTCCTGCAATAGTAAACTGAGTGAGGGGGGCATAACCCAGCCCGAGCACACACGTTCATAGTACTCACACACAGTCAAAACGCACACACAGTCAGAACACACACACACACACAGTCAGAACACACACACACACACACAGTCAGAACACACACACACACAGTCAGAACACACACACACAGTCAGAACACACACACACAGTCAGAACACACACACACAGTCAGAACACACACACCAGGGTTTCCGTTAGCCGGTAATTGCTGGCATTTGGCAGAAATAAATACAAAATAAAGCCAATAAATAGAATTGTTGCCGGCCAAATTGACCGAGAGAAAAACAACGGTAGGCAGGCTATCAGCGCGTCACCACCACTTCACAATGTGAGCTGAAGGCAGTATATATATTTTTAAAGCATACTTAAATTGTTTGAAACCTGAATATTTGACTTCATATTATGAGGCCTTGTTTGAAAATCCGACCAGAGTCGATTCTGTTCAAGACTTCATAGGCGGCGTGTGAGTTTCATTTCTACTGATCTGGGTGCTAGTTATGATTTTCATATGCGCATTTTCACGGAACAGTTACATTTCGTTATTATTATTTTTTTACCCTTGATTTAACTAGGCAAGTCCGTTAAGAACAAATTCTTATTTACAATGATGGCCTACTGGGGAACAGTGGGTTAACTGCCTTGTTCAGGGGCAGAATGGCAGATTTTTACCTTGTCAACTCAACGATTCGATCCAGCAACCTTTCGGTTTCTGGTTCAACGCTCTAACCACTAGGATACCTGCCACCCCATAATAACGTTCTCATTTCTCAAAATCACTGCTGCGCGGTTAATCATACAAATCTGAATTAAAATATACAAATATCAATTAAACTAATGCGAGAGCATCAGCTGATACACCGTGATCACTGGCCTCTGCCATATGGACACACTGATACACCGTGATCACTGGCCTCTGCCATATGGACACACTGATATACCGTGATCACTGGCCTCTGCCATAAGGACACACTGATATACCGTGATCACTGGCCTCTGCCATAAGGACACACTGATATACCGTGATCACTGGCCTCTGCCATAAGGACACACTGATATACCGTGATCACTGGCCTCTGCCATATGGACACACTGATACACCGTGATCACTGGTCTCTGCCATATGGACACACTGATATACCGTGATCACTGGCCTCTGCCATAAGGACACACTGATACACCGTGATCACTGGCCTCTGCCATATGGACACACTGATATACCGTGATCACTGGCCTCTGCCATATGGACACACTGATACACCGTGATCACTGGTCTCTGCCATATGGACACACTGATATACCGTGATCACTGGCCTCTGCCATAAGGACACACTGATACACCGTGATCACTGGCCTCTGCCATATGGACACACTGATATACCGTGATCACTGGCCTCTGCCATAAGGACACACTGATACACCGTGATCACTGGCCTCTGCTATATGGACACACTGATACACCGTGTGATCACTGGCCTCTGCCATATGGACACACTGATACACCGTGTGATCACTGGCCTCTGCCATATGGACACACTGATACACCGTGATCACTGGCCTCTACCATATGGACACACTGATACACTGTGATCATTGGTCTCTGCCATATGGACACACTGATACACTGTGATCATTGGTCTCTGCCATATGGACACACTGATACACTGTGATCATTGGTCTCTACCATATGGACACACTGATACACTGTGATCATTGGTCTCTGCCATATGGACACACTGATACACCGTGTGATCACTGGTCTCTACCATATGGACACACTGATACACCGTGATCACTGGTCTCTACCATATGGACACACTGATACACCGTGTGATCACTGGTCTCTACCATATGGACACACTGATACACTGTGATCATTGGTCTCTGCCATATGGACACACTGATACACCGTGTGATCACTGGTCTCTACCATATGGACACACTGATACACCGTGTGATCACTGGTCTCTACCATATGGACACACTGATACACTGTGATCATTGGTCTCTGCCATATGGACACACTGATACACCGTGTGATCACTGGTCTCTACCATATGGACACACTGATACACCGTGTGATCACTGGCCTCTGCCATATGGACACACTGATACACCGTGATCACTGGCCTCTGCCATATGGACACACTGATACACCGTGATCACTGGCCTCTGCCATATTGACACACTGATACACCGTGATCACTGGCCTCTGCCATATGGACACACTGATACACCGTGATCACTGGCCTCTGCCATATGGACACACTGATACACCGTGATCACTGGTCTCTACCATATGGACACACTGATACACCGTGTGATCACTGGCCTCTGCCATATGGACACACTGATACACCGTGATCACTGGCCTCTGCCATATGGACACACTGATACACCGTGATCACTGGCCTCTGCCATATGGACACACTGATACACCGTGATCACTGGCCTCTGCCATATGGACACACTGATACACCGTGATCACTGGTCTCTACCATATGGACACACTGATACACCGTGTGATCATTGGCCTCTGCCATTTGGACACACTGATACACCGTGATCACTGGTCTCTACCATATGGACACACTGATACACCGTGTGATCACTGGCCTCTACCATATGGACACACTGATACACCGTGATCACTGGCCTCTGCCATATGGACACACTGATACACCGTGATCACTGGCCTCTGCCATATGGACACACTGATACACCGTGATCACTGGCCTCTGCCATATGGACACACTGATACACCGTGATCATTGGTCTCTGCCATAAGGACACACTGATACACCGTGACCATTGGCCTAAATGAGTGCATGGAACTCAATGTCCAATGCAGCCGTTGACCTTGATCAACCAAGTAAAAATAAATAAAACCGACAAATAAAAACATAAATAATGAAAATTCTGGTTCTTTCAAATCCCAGTCATCTCTCTCTACTCAGCCTGTCTGCCTCCCTTTCTATCGGTCTTCATTTGAGCTACAGCTAGTGAAGTGCAACATCGTATCTAATCAATCAACTGGATCAGTCCTGAAGCTCTCTAGCAAACTTGCAAGATTGTATCAACTATTCTATTCCAGGCCCTCAGAGTTTCCCACTCCAGTGAGCTCAGGACAGAAAGACGCTTTTACGCAAGGGAAAGGTATTTTATAACCCCCCCCCCCCGGAGATCTTTGTGGGCTATACTCGGCCTTGTCTCAGGATGGTAAGTTGGTGGTTGAAGATATCCCTCTAGTGGTGTAGGGGCTGTGCTTTGGCAAAGTGGGTGGGGTTATATCCTTCCTGTTTGGCCCTGTCCGGGGTTATCATCAGATGGGGCCATAGTGTCTCCTGACCCCTCCTGTCTCAGCCTCCAGTATTTATGCTGCAGTAGTTTATGTGTTGGGGGGCTAGGGTCAGTTTGTTATATCTGGAGTACTTCTCCTGTCTTATCCGGTGTCCTGTGTGAATTTAAGTATGCTCTCTCTAATTCTCTCTTTCTTTCCCTCTCTCGGAGGACCTGAGCCCTAGGACCATGCCTCAGGACTACATGGCATGATGACTCCTTGCTTGATCCCAGTCCACCTGGCCGTGCTGCTGCTCCAGTTTCAACTGTTCTGCCTGCGGCTATGGAATCCTGACCTGTTCACCGGACGTGCTACCTGTCCCAGACCTGCTGTTTTCAACTCTCTAGAGACAGCAGGAGCGGTAGAGATACTCTTAATGATCGGCTATGAAAAGCCAACTGACATTTTTTCCTGAGGTGCTGACTTGCTAAACCCTCGACAACTACTGTGATTATTATTATTTGACCCTGCTGGTCATCTATGAACATTTGAACATCTTGGCCATGTTCTGTTATAATCTCCACCCGGCACAGCCTGGTTCCTCTCTAGGTTTCTTCCTAGGTTTTGGCCTTTCTAGGGAGTTTTTCCTAGCCACCGTGCTTCTACACCTGTATTGCTTGGGGTTTTAGGCTGAGTTTCTGTACAACACTTTGAGATATCAGCTGATGTACGAAGGGCTTTATAAATACATTTGATTTGATTTATGGGTGGCAAAAAATAAATCATGTATTTTTTAATTACTGTGTGAGGTGAAGAAAAAAAAATGACTGAAGCTCAGCTTATTAGTGGTGGACGTGGTGACTGAGAATACGAAATGGGCACATTCCTACAATTGCGCCAGCATGCCAAGTAGGCTACTTATGTGTGCTCAGGCATTAAGTAGACAGAAAAAACAGACACATGCTCATTACTCACATGGAGCACTCCAAACAGACAAAACAAAACAACTCGGAAATTATGGTTTTGAAATAAACCAATAAACGTTTCAACTCTGAGAATGAGAAATGACAGTAGGCCTAATTAGTAAGACATACGTTTCTGTTAATGCATTGTAACAAAATGACGGAGATTAACGGTTCATTTACTGCTGGCTACATATGTAATGTCGAATTGATCAAAATAAACAAACAAACGGCAAACCATTTACCCCAAACAATAAATGCGTAATAATTGGCAGAAGACAGCCGAATGGATTCATTCTAGAGATAGCCTATAGGTGCGACTATTTTCGCCACACACACCACTCCCCCTCCTCTTGTCTCAACATTTTAAATGATACTCCAGGCACATTGTCTTCACATATTTTAGATGTTTTTCCGCTGACAGCTGCAACTCAATAATCATCTAGGCCTTTTGTCACGCGCTGCCTATGAAAGACTTCCTCATTTGATTTATGTATAGACAGGAGTAATTATATAAATATGTTTTTTACTTTAGGGCCTAATTAGACATGCAGCCTATGAAAGACCCTCATATGATTTATGTATAGACAGGAGTAATTATATAAATATGTTTTTTACTTTAGGGCCTAATTAGACATGCAGCCTATGAAAGACCCTCATATGATTTATGTATAGACAGGAGTAATTATATAAATATATGTTTTTACTTTAGGGCCTAATTAGACATGCAGCCTATGAAAGACCCTCATATGATTTATGTATAGACCGGAGTAATTATATAAATATATTTTTTACTTTAGGGCCTAATTAGACATGCAGCCTATGAAAGACTTCCTCATATGATTTATGTATAGACAGGAGTAATTATATAAATATATTTTTTACTTTAGGGCCTAATTAGACAAGCAGCCTATGAAAGACCCTCATATGATTTATGTATAGACAGGAGTAATTATATAAATATAATTTTTACTTTAGGGCCTAATTAGACATGCAGCCTATGAAAGACTTCCTCATATGATTTATGTATAGACAGGAGTAATTATATAAATATAATTTTTACTTTAGGGCCTAATTAGACTAGCGGCCTATGAAAGACTTCCTCATATGATTTATGTATAGACAGGAGTAATTATATAAATATATTTTTTTACTTTAGGGCCTAATTAGACATGCAGCCTATGAAAGACTTCCTCATGCAACATTCCTCTCCTGTTCCCTTGGTTTTCATATCAACTTTCTTTCGTTGTGCAGAAGCCAAAAGGCACAATCCTAGTCATATTAGCAACCCATGCTAGTTGTTGTATCTTTAGATTCACCCGCTTTCTAAATTTCAAACAGGGATTTTCATCTCTGTCCTATACCGCTCATATCAAATGCCCTGTTTAGAATGGTGTTTTGCCTCAATTTGCATTTTGGTAAAGGTTTGAAAAATGGAGGTTTTATTGGCTGCTTCATTACAGGAGTTGCATGTTTTGTTAAGATGAATTACCAAATGTGATTTCTGTCATTCTGAGCATCGTGGATGGAAGCTCTAATAGGTTACACACCCAATGCGTGGGTCTGGTGAATTTCTTTAAATTAAAATGTTCCCGGTCACGTTGTCCAGCGCCACATTTTCCTAACAGAAACCCTGCCGTACACACACACACACACGTCCATACAGTACACACACACACACACACACACCATACAGTACACACACCATACAGTACACACACACATGCAGAGTTTGTTTCAGTGAGGAAAATGGGGCAGTCAAGCATGATAATGGTAAGAAATATGCCAGGCCCATGCATTGCAAGACCACACTTCACATAGAAGTGTGAATGTACTGAAAACACAAACCGAGTGCAACGCATAAGACAGTATATTTAAATCATATCTCTCAAATGACGCTACCAACAGTTACAGCTAAACAGTGAAGAAACAGTTCAGAGACAACCAGCAGTTATTGTTCAAGTCAGGTAACAATAAAGGTCATAAGGTTTAGAACATAAACACTCCAACAATGGCCTCAGCAATCTCCTCAAAAACTCATTCTCTCATAGAGAGAGATAAACGTGTAAGTTAACACAATTTGACTAAGAGCAAATGAGTGGGATCCAACCAAGGTCAGATAATGAACAGGACCTCAGAGGGTAAACCAACAACATGCAAACTCAACTCTGAAGTCATGAAAGCAATCTGACAGACCTGAAGGCTAACGGCATGTTGGGGTTAGCCAACAAAAGGAGGCGGCAAACCCAAATCAACCAAAGGAGATGAACACAACCCGGCCTGTGACGCAGCATGAGGTTTACCTCTGACCGCCATGTTACTTACCTGCCACACTGAACTTCTCTGTGGTCAAAGAATAAGGTAGGTTAAGTTCACTTAAATATCAGGGGGGTGTCAGGTCAGACTTGGGTTCAAATAATATTTGAAATCATTCAAATACTTCTAGCGTTTGCTTTAGTCGGCTTAGAGGGCAGGGTTTGCAGTTTTGGAACTATTGTATTTGTTACATTGCACCAGGTAACTCAATCCAGCCCAGTTTAAGATTTTTAAACAATTTTAAATAGTACTTGAATGCAGGTCTGACTCAGGGTAAGCAGCACACATATTGCCATTTTGCAGGGGTTGCCTGGCTGTGGGGCGGGGCGTAGTGCAGGAGGGGTGGGGCGCTGGAGGGACTCACCTGGATAAAGGAGCGATCCACCATGCTTCCAGCACACAGCACCTGGGACTCTGGCCCTGCTGTCGTGATGTCCTTCAGGTTCTGCTCTCTGATCTAGAGGACGGTGGTAGTCGACAGAAAGAGAGGTTTTGGATACAAAGCCACGGTCAAGACAGAAAAACATCTAGATTCTACCCTTCTCCCGAAGTGTGCACTTGTACATGACCTCTCATGGATTTATCAATGGTGGAATCTCCCTTTCTAGCAATCCTTACACAAATCCAGTGCTTTTAAATCCATAATGGGGAGTGTGCAAGAGAAATACACACTTCGGGTGTAGGGCCGATGGTCGAGACCAAAGCCATGTTGAAATGACAGCCTACCGACGCCTGTATCAACATCATACCTTGTTCCTCATCTCCAACACCTCCTTGGGGTTTGTGTTGAGCGGGACAAACTGATTGGCCACTGCAGCCTGTCGCATTCCTTCCTCATTTGTCCACTGTAATCGCCATAGCAACAATTAAAATAAACAACATGAGGCAGTCAAAATAACATGAAAAAAAAAAGCAAACTAAATCTAGAAATATACAGACCAAGCAGGCTTTAAAGAACTATAATAAATAGGTCATGCTTTTCAAACAGAAATAATGGAGGAGAAGGTACAAATGATTCTGTGAAGGAGTTCTATATATATTACACCTGGAAGCAGTGAACCAATGATGATGCACCTTTTGTCAAGATGGCTCGCTGTTACAACAGTTCTAGTCAGTGCTTTTCAGTATCAAGTTACCCTGTCCCATTACCTAAAGCCCAAGCATCTGACCCTTTCTTATTGACTTGATGGAAATGAGTAGGCCCTCCTACATTACTCGAAGACGCACCATCATCATCATCATTGATACTCTTGCGGTTAGATTTCAATAACAGATACAAATGACAACAAAAAACACACAAAAGAGCAACTGAAGGCATCACAAGATGACGAGAGACTGGAAGAGGGAGGGGTGAAGAAGTGGAGGGGTGAGGACGTGGAGGGGTGAGGCAGGGTGTGAGGACGTGGAGGGGTGAGGCAGGGGGTGAGGACGTGGAGGGGTGAGGAGATGGTGCTGGCTTACAGTACAGTAGAAGCTATGTGGACCAGCGAGACAGTGGCAGTTGGGTGAGGCGTGAGCATCACCAAGTCATTTCCCAGGCTAACGTAACGTACAGTAATAGTAACAGGACAACAGAGATAAAGAGAGAAACACAACGACAGACGAGACACTCGCCGACCACTGACTGACTGAAAAACTAATTGGAGAAAAATAAAAAATACACCCCCCTAAAACATTTTTTTTTTAGAATTGCACGTTATACAAGTTAAAGGGTCTTTAGTTTACGTTTAGATATAAAGGGATGCCCTGGCTTCTATGGTATTTTCATCTACTACTGACATGTTTTATATGACAGAAGTAGAAAACAACTAAGAAGAAATAATCTGGAGCTGTCATTTTTGGAAGGTAATGAACAGGACTGTTTCTGGAGTTCTTGACAGAGTTGTTTAAACCTGAACATAGGTAATGCTCAGCCCGAGACAGAGGTAGAAAAAAAATATATAGGAGACATTTCTTTCTCAGACACAGATATGATTGAATGAGCAGCAAGTAAATCTAACTTAAGCTTCAGAAAAGTAAGTTACTCTGTATTTTTCCTTGGAGAAGCATGAGCTATGGGTTCTTTTCTGCTGTGGAAATGTTTCGGCTGAGCTGTATAAAAGCAGTTAGGTGCAAAATCAAAAAAAACTAGATGACGTAGAGGCAAAGGGTACCTGCATGGTTTGTAGCTAGGATAGGAACATGGGATGGACATGTAGACATGATATACTCACTGAATATGTACTGAGTCTCACAACAACACTTTCTCCTACTTTCCCAGAGGAGATAATCGTTTCAGAAGTTAGACCGGTCAAATTTCCTTTTCTTTATTCACCCACTATACAAGTCCTCTCATGCATAGGAACACTTTAGGAGTTTGGAGTATTTTTTTAAACCGAAATGAAACTTGGAAAGAGGGGAACTAATATGGCATGTTATATCATTTAGGGGCATTTGGGGGAATGGCTGAGGATTGGGGAATAGAGGGGGAGGAGTCATAAAAAAGCAAGCTATGACTCGTGGAATTCCGATTCCATACCGAAAGCAGAGTGGTCTTGAGCACTATACACCCTGTCTTTCACTTTAACTGTAAAAGCTCCAGATGTGATTAGCTGTCTGGCTGATTAGGTCACTTCCTGGGTGCAAACATCAAACAACGCTAAAAAAAAAAATTAAAAAAGGGGCATGCTAGCTTTAAAGTGCATCTAAAAACAGGGATACTGTCTATAAATTCAGTGTATGGTTCTGTTACATTAGCTAGTAATCATTATATTGTCATACCCTCGTCTCATTAACTGCAGTAAAAGATGTTGTGCAACACATCTGAACATTGAACAGTGTGAGGTTTGCTTTAGTAAATGCATCCACCATTATGCTTCAGTTTCACACTGCAATAACGTCCCTGGGTGCACAGTTAGAAAAGCTACAGACGCACAACACCAGACAGAACGGAACGAAAAGAACTCCAAAGCAGCAGAAGTGGTTGGTTAGCAACATCAGAGCCACGCCCACATCACTCTTCCTCCCAGCAAGCACCCATAATGCATCTGGCTACTCATGCAACACAGCATGCGCTGGACAGCTGGGCTGGCACCCTAAAGCTCTAGGGAACAGAGGATGAAAAGAGAGGAGGAGTGGGACTAACAGAGGAGAGAGAGAGAGAGAGCGAGGGACCAACTGCTTAAGAGAGAGGTTAGTAGAGAAA
>NC_143033.1:11457500-11547500 GCF_057628025.1 Oncorhynchus mykiss | reverse complement strand
GAAATTAACAGTCTAAACAGATGATACAGGCAGAGGGCGAAGAGTTGACGGCAGCTTCGGCCTTGAAGGACCAGTGACTCAGCGTGTACAGTGCCTTCAGGAAGTAATCATAGCTCTCGACTTAATCCACATTTTGTTGTGTTTCAGCTTGAATTCAAAAATGTTCCAATACCCCATAAAGACAAAGAAAGTGCAAACATGTTTTTATACAGAAATATCACATTTGCACAAGTATTCACACCCCTGAGTCAATACTTTGCAGAAGCACCTTTGGCAGTGATTACAGCTGCGAGGCTTTCTCGGTAAGTCTAAAAGATTTGCACACCTAGATTGTGCAGTACAATATGTGCACATTGTTCTTAAATGCTTAAAGCTCTGTCAAGTTAGTTGTTGATTATTGTTTGACAGCCATTTTCAAATTTTGCCATAGATTTTCTCGCAGTGACTGTTGGAAAACAGACAAGCAGGTTTTTCTCTAGGATTTTGCCTGTGCTTAGCTTTATTCCGTTTATTTTTATGCTCCCTAGTGTTTGCCGATGACAAGCATACCCATAACATAATGCAGCCACCACCATACTTAAACTTACGGTTATGAAGAGAATAATTTTGTTCTGTACAGGCTTCCTTCTTTTCACTCTGTCACTAACACAGGTTAGTACATGTTGCATTAATATGTTTGTTCAGTATAGTTAAAGTTTTGGTCCCATGTTTCATGAGCTGAAATAAAATATCCCAGAAATGTTCCATACACACAAAAAACGTATTTCTCTAACATTTTTGGCATACATTTGTTTATATTCCTGTTAGTGCGCATTTCTCCTTTGCCAAGATTATCCTGACAGGTGTGGCATATCAAGAAGCTGATTAAACAGCATGGTCATTACACAGGTGCACCTTGTGCTGGGGACATCAAAAGGCCACTAAAATGTGCAGTTTTGTCACAGAACACAAATGTCACAGATGTCAAAAAAAAAATACTGGCATTTTAACAATTGATTTGCAGGTAAAATTACATGTAGGACAACCTCTGTGTTTGGATGATGGAGGCTGAACGACAATCACTTATTTAATCACTACTTGAAACGCATAACATAAAATGAACATATTCTATTAGCAGCGTTGTCACAGATTATGCAGGCAGCTGTTAAGAGTGAGACACTGGGGGAGATTCTTACCAGACTGGAGGCAGAGACTTCACTGTACAGAAGCCCAAAAGGGACAATCAGGAACCTCTCCTGATCTGAATTCACCCGTACCTGGAAGACATGAGTGCAGATGGTGGTCTTAACAAGTAACAAACAAACCAAACAAACAAAAAACAAACAAACAAACCTGGGGAATTACACCAAATGGCTCACATACACTAGAATGCAGTTGTTCATATTTTTCACATTCTTTTGCTGTTTCATCAACAATATAATGCTTACTCAACTAATTTTACCAACCAAGACAACTCTACATTTTCCTGCTGAGCTTTCTGAAAAGATATTCTGCAGGTTAAATGTGCAAAAGCACTACAATATACTGCAGTAAAATAAACAAGATCCTGTCCTATATATATTTCTTCTGGTGTTTCATACTGGCTAGGAGTCTGTTTTAATAACATTGCAGTGGATAAAGCCACCTAGAGAAGAACATTAGAAGGCTGTCTTACGGTTAAGTGGTTGTAGATGAGCTGGGACCAGCCGAAGAGGTCTGTCAGGCGGTAGAAGGCGGCTAGCTTACAGCGGAGCAGCTTCTCTCCCTTCTCATAGGAGATCGAGTCAGATCCACGCAGGTCATTCACTGGGGTTACCATGCCCAGACCTGTAAAGGGAGAGAGAGAGAGAGAGAGAAACAGAGAAATATTTGCACATCGTTATAAAACACTTTATTTAGACAATGTGAAATTTGAAACATCTCTATTCCTTTTGAACTTTTGTAAGTGAAATATTTACTGTTCATTTTTCACTTTTGGTTTATTATCAATTTAATTTGCTTTGACAATGTAAACATATATGTTTCCCATGCCAATAAAGCCCTTTGAATTTCATTCACTCACCTCAGTCAACAAAGAATAATGTCCATTTAAACAGAGTCTATCCGTCTAGAATTACAAAGCGTCTATGGTTAATGTAGTTGCATTCTACAACACTACTACCGACCTCTGAACTCAGCGGAGACCATCTTGGCCTGAGGGGACCTAAGTGCTTGACGTATACTGTACGTAAACACACAAAGCAGCATGAATGTGTAAAAGCTAGATACACTAGGTGCTGGAGTACTGTGTACTAGCTAGGTACACTACGTGCTGGGGTACTGTATACTAGCTAGGTACACTAGGTGCTGGGGTACTGTATACTAGCTAGGTACACTAGGTGCTGGAGTACTGTGTACTAGCTAGGTACACTAGGTGCTGGAGTACTGTGTACTAGCTAGGTACACTAGGTGCTGGGGTACAGTGTACTAGCTAGGTACACTAGGTGCTGGGGTACAGTGTACTAGCTAGGTACACTAGGTGCTGGGGTACTGTATACTAGCTAGGTACACTAGGTGCTGGAGTACTGTGTACTAGCTAGGTACACTAGGTGCTGGGGTACAGTGTACTGCACTACAGAATTTACTCTTGGTAGATGAATTCACATCACAGTAGCCAAATGCCTCATATATACCTCCATAACATATGCATTAAAATGCATTATTGTCAGGGGCTGACAACACTGGAGAGGGTCATATATACACACAAGTATGTGGACACCTGCTCGTCGAACATCTCATTCCAAAATCATGGGCATTAATATGGAGTTGGTCCCCCCCTTTGCAGCTATAAACAGCCTCCAGTCTTCTGGGAAGCCTTTCCACTAGATGTTGGAACATTGCTGCAGAAACTTACTTCCATTCAGCCACAAGAGCATTAGTGAGGTCGGGCACTGATGTTGGGTCAATTAGGCCTGGCTCACAGTGAGCATTCCAAATCATCCCAAAGGTGTTCGATGGGGTTGAGTTCAGGGTCTGTGCAGGCCAGTCAAGTTCTTCCACACCGATCTCGAAAAACTATTTCTGTATTGACCTTGCTCTGTGCACGAGGGCATTGTCATGCTGAAACAGGAAAGGGCCTTCCCCTAAACTGTTGCCACAAAGTTGGAAGCACAGAATCGTCTAGAATGTCATTGTATGCTGTAGCATTAAGATTACCCTTCACTGGAACTACGAAAAAACATGAAAAACAGCACCAGACCATTATTCCTCCTCCACGAAACTGTACAGTTGCCACTATGCATTGGGGCAGGTTGTGTCCACCAAACCCAGATTCGTCCATCGGACTGACAGATGGTGAAGCGCGAGTCATCACTCCAGAGAACGCTTTTCCAATGGCTGCAAGCTTTACATCACTGCAGCCAACACTTGGCATTGCACATGGTGATCTTAGGCTTGTGTGCGGCTGCTCGGCCATGGAAACCCATTATATGAAGCTTCTGACAAACAGTTATTGTGCTGACGCTGCTTCCAGAGGCAGTTTGGAACTCGGTAGTGAGTGTTGAAACTGAGGACAGACAATTTTTACGCGCTTCAGCACTCTGCGTTCCCGTTCTGGGAGCTTGTGCGGCCTACCACTTCGTGGCTGAGCCGTTGTTGCTCCCAGACGATTCCAATTCACAAAAAAAGCACTTCCAGTTGACCGGGGCATCTCTAGCAGGGCAGAAATTTGACAAACTGACTTGTTGGAAAGGTGGCATCCTATGACGGCGCCACGTTGAAAGTCACAGAGCTCTACAGTAAGGCCATTCTACTGCCAATGTTTGTCTAGGGAGATTGCATGGCTGTGTGCTCGATTTTATACACCCATCGGCAAAGGGTGTGACCGAAATAGCCAAACCCACTTCTTTGAATGGGATGTCCACATACTTTTGTTCAGTGTATATGTAACAAACTAGTGCTCCGCTAACTAGCTAGTGATTCTACATCATGTACATATAATACTCACTCATGTTGAAGGCAGTCATGCCTCCTTGGGGTGCTGCAGGGTACATGCATCACATATAGCTCATACTGTGTATTTATCTCTGTATACATTACATTAGATCAGTGTTTCCCAAACCTCTCCTCCAGTAGCCCCAGGCAGTCTACTGACTTGATGTTGTTCCAGAAAGAACACAGCTGATTCAAAATGGTCACCTAATCATCTATCCCCTCATTAGTTAAATCAGCTGTGATACTTTCGTAATACATTAAATACATGGACTGGCTGGGGGTTCTGGAGGACCGGTTTGGACTGTCTGGGGGTACTGGAGGACCGGTTTGGACTGTCTGGGGGTACTGGAGGACCGGTTTGGACTGTCTGGGGGTACTGGAGGACCGGTTTGGACTGTCTGGGGGTACTGGAGGACCGGTTTGGACTGTCTGGGGGTACTGGAGGACCGGTTTGGACTGGCTAGGGGTACTGGAGGACCGGTTTAGGAAACACAATTAGATTACAATGTGATTTAAGGACTGAAGAGAAAGGTTTCAACCGTATTCTACTCACTCATGTTGAGTGCAGCCATGCCTCCCTGGGGTGCTGCAGGGTACATGGTGGGGATACTGGTGGTCATGAAGTCCGCTATCTGCTGCAGAGCCAACAGGCTGGTGGGGGTCTTTCCCCTCTTCAGCTGGTCCTGAATCATCGTATCCAGCTCATCACAAAACGCCTGGGGAGTAGACGGGGACACAGTCAGACGGGGACACAGTCAGACAACGAAGGCGCAGGACAGGTCAATACACCATTGTTGTCGTTGATGCATTGTAACACAGTCACTAGTTGGCTATTCTTAGTTCCCCTACTACAGAATCCATGGTTACTGTTCCCCTACTACAGAATCCATGGTTACTGTTCCCCTACTACAGAATCCATGGTTACTGTTCCCCTACTACAGAATCCATGGTTACAGTTCCCCTACTACAGAATCCATGGTTACTGTTCCCCTACTACAGAATCCATGGTTACTGTTCCCCTACTACAGAATCCATGGTTACTGTTCCCCTACTACAGAATCCATGGTTACTGTTCCCCTACTACAGAATCCATGGTTACTGTTCCCCTACTACAGAATCCATGGTTACTGTTCCCCTACTACAGAATCCATGGTTACAGTTCCCCTACTACAGAATCCATGGTTACTGTTCCCCTACTACAGAATCCATGGTTACTGTTCCCCTACTACAGAATCCATGGTTACTATTAAATCAACACAGGAGTGATTTGAAGTAAAAGAGCCTCTATGTTCTGTCGGGCAGTCTTGTCGGGCAGTCTTGTCGGGCAGTCTTGTCGGGCAGTCTTGTCGGGCAGTCTTGTCGGGCAGTCTTGTCGGGCAGTCTTGTCGGGCAGTCTTGTCGGGCAGTCTTGTCGGGCAGTCTTGTCGGGCAGTCTTGTCGGGCAGTCTTGTCGGGCAGTCTTGTCGGGCAGTCTGTCAGTGTTCTCTTGCTATCGCTTCTTGACGATGTCACAAGTGCCTGTTGACTGCCGCATTGCTGAGATGAAACTAGAATAGAAAGGCTTCAACCTGATAAACATTGCTGAGAGGAAACTAGAATAGAAAGGCTTCAACCTGATAAACATTGCTGAGAGGAAACTAGAATAGAAAGGCTTCAACCTAATAAACATTGCTGAGAGGAAACTAGAATAGAAAGGCTTCAACCTGATAAACATTGCTGAGAGGAAACTAGAATAGAAAGGCTTCAACCTGATAAACATAGTTAGCAGGAACAGGCAAAGAAAATCAGTCACATATTACATAATCACTGCCAAGAAGAACTAAGGAGTTACATACTTCCTTTGTTGGCAACTGTTTTCCATGTGTGTCAAACCTAGCTACATGTCCTGCTGGTAATAACTCATCTGCAGGGTGAAACAACAGATCTCTCAACAACATGCTCCTCCCACTGTCCCTCTTCTTATCTCCTGCTGCACTGTCTCAGTGTGTGTGTGTGTAACTGCGTGTGTGTGTGAGAGAGAGACTGTGTGTGTGTGAGAGAGAGACTGTGTGTGTGTGTGTGTGAGAGAGAGGGTGTGTGTGTGTGTGTGTGTGTGTGTGTGTGTGAGAGAGACTGAGTATGTGTGTGTGAGACTGTGTGTGAGACGGAGTGTGTGTATGTGAGACTGAGTATGTGTGTGTGTGTGTGTGTGTGTGTGTGTGTGTCATGGCATCACAAATAATGTATTTTCTTCCATCACTAAAAGGCTGGAAACACTGTGTTTGATACACTGGGCTTACTGAGTGCTGCTGAGAGAACAGCACTGTGTTTGAGAGAGACCGTGTTAAGTGGCCGTACCGTGATACAGGCCTATGTAGAGGCTATTCAGAATTGGAAGTAAATAAAACAGGAAGAGTATTGGGACAAAATGTGTTCTTATAGTAATATGTTGGAGACATTTTAACTGGTTGATCAGTTAAGAACAAATTCTTATTTACAATGACAGCCTAGGAACAGTGGGTTAACTGTCTTGTTCAGGGGCAGAATGACAGATTTTTACCTTGTCAGCTCGGGGATTCGATCCAGCAACCTTTCGGTTACTGGCTCGACGCTCTAACCACTAGGCTACCTGGAGCCCCATTAGGACATAGGTTAGAAGAGGAGTAGTACGTGTGTGTGTGTGTGTGTGTGTGTGTGTGTGTGTGTGTGTGTGTGTGTGTTCTACCGGGCTCTGCAGGATCATGGAGACCCTCTTCCTCTGCTCCATCATGTTGAAGTCCTGTCTGAGGTCTGGCGCCATGTTCCTCTCCCTCTGATACTCCGGGCTGCTCTCGTCCACTCGGTCAAAGTAGCGCTCCTTGTGGGGGGCAGTGGTGGGAGGGGGCGCAGTCACCACCCCGGAACCTGAGTCACCGTTCATCACCGGGTCCTGTTGGCTCCTGGAGATCAGATTCAGGTCAGAAGTGAAAACATGGGTTGTGTTCATTCGGGTAAGTGTTTCCAAACCTTTTGGGGACAGGAACCGCTTTTGTGATAACAAATGTATACAAAAATAAATAAATAAATAATAAAAATAATGACTTCAGGGACCCCATCAAAAATAGCATACAAAAGGGTTTTACTATGACTACTGCAGTGCATGGTCGGACCAACCAAGTCTCAGGCCCTGGGAAACAACAAGCCCCACCTTCTTCACATCGGAAAGAACATTTAGCAGTTTTAAAGCTAATTGGGGCAGAGAGACAAGTTTGCAGTTTTAAAGCTTTCACTGTTTACTGTTTTAAAGCTTAAATGACAGAGCACATACGTTCAAAACAACTTTAGGGAATTCAAGAAGTATTTAATTGAAAACTGGACCATCGATGGAGTACTGTGGATCCCCGTGAGCATCCCAGGCCCTGTTGTGCATCTAAGGGTATATTGTAGATATGACATTGTATTGTATTGCACTAGGATTGGGCGGTTTTAGATGGTAGAAACAACGGAGAGCACCAAAGCAGCGCAAAATGTCAGATAGGGCCTTTCCCACCCCCCACATCTCCTGTACAATGTCGGATGATCATGGGCCTTTTACAGCAGACACTTCATTTCCGTATTTCTCCCTAATCCTGATTCGATTTGAATGGGGATTGGGGAGTACCTCCGCGGACCACCAGTTTGGGAAACACTGCACTTCATACCAAAATGTTTTAAAACAGAAAACGAACATGTGCATGTATTATTAGATAATCCCAGGTAGTATCTCCAATGTTTCAGTCCCTTACATGTGTTGCCTAATGAACACAAACATGTTTTAATCAAGATTACATTTCATATCCAAGGCAGGCAGCCAGATGGAAAAATGTCACGTCACGCTTGGTGCACTAAACATTCAGTCACATTACATGCCATCAGCTCTGCTGTTTCCTGTTTTGATAGTGTGACCACACCCCCCAGGGCTTATTGATTTCCTGTCCATTTCCTCAGGCTCAGTCAGTCTAGATACAAAACAAGACACTTAACCGTCATCATTACAGGGGATAGAATGAAAATGTGGCACGGCGAGCAGCGCATCGGTCTAAGACACTGCATCGCAGTGCTTGAGGCACCACTACAGACATCCTGGTTCGAATCCAGGCTGTATCCCAACAGGCTGTGATTGGGAGTCCCATAGGGCGGCGCACAATTGGCCCAGCGTTGTCCGGGTTGATCAGGTGTAGGCCGTCATTGTAAATAAGAATTTGTTCTTAACTGACTTGCCTAGTTAAATAAAAGGTTATATTAAAAATTAAAAAATGAGCCAGCAAGCCAACCAAACATTGACATTGCTAGCACAGAGAGTAAGGAAGAGAGGGAGTTACCATGAAATGCCCTTCTCAGTCCAGAGAGTGGATGGCAGTGATTCTGTTGCATAGCAGAGCTATGAGAGCTGGTTGCTGCGAACCATGAACCAGTTGCACCACTATCTCCCATAGAACAGCATTGATGTCAGAGAGAAATGGAGAGGAGACAGAGGACAGTAGTCTCACACTGCCAGACATCACACTGACATTTTCATATGAGAATCAACGTACAGCGTCTGGAGTCGAGCTAGAGGTAAATACGCCACTTCCAATTGATCCAGGCTCATTTTTGTCAAGGCTGTCTGATGGGAAAATGTTCCCTCAGACAGAGTACATTACCAGCCTGTAGCCAGAGAGTTGACCTCCCCCCAGAGGACAAAGACAGCCAGCATAGAGCATTAGAGCTAGGCGGGGCCCTGTTCCAATACTCAAAATGCCTCCTTCCTTCCTCCCTTCCATGAAGTAATCAATCCCTGATCTGACATGATTGCTGAAATCAATGCAGTGAATTCCTCTTTAAATCTAACCTAGCCAATCATGTTACCACAGTGACTACTACCACAGGAAAGGGATGAGGCTCAGGATGTATTTTTACAGTACTTGAAAAGGGCCCAAGTAGGCCTCTCTGGGCTGCCTGGCAGACGCCACCGTCTCTGGGCTGCCTGGCAGACGCCACCGTCTCTGGGCTGCCTGGCAGACGCCACCGTCTCTGGGCTGCCTGGCAGACGCCACCGTCTCTGGGCTGCCTGGCAGACGCCACCGTCTCTGGGCTGCCTGGCAGACGCCACCGTCTCTGGGCTGCCTGGCAGACGCCACCGTCTCTGGGCTGCCTGGCAGACGCCACCGTCTCTGGGCTGCCTGGCAGACGCCACCCTCTCTGGGCTGCCTGGCAGACGCCACCCTCTCTGGGCTGCCTGGCAGACGCCACCGTCTCTGGGCTGCCTGGCAGACGCCACCGTCTCTGGGCTGCCTGACAGACGCCACCGTCTCTGGGCTGCCTGGCAGACGCCACCGTCTCTGGGCTGCCTGGCAGACGCCACCGTCTCTGGGCTGCCTGGCAGACGCCACCGTCTCTGGGCTGCCTGACAGACGCCACTGTCTCTGGGCTGCCTGACAGACACCATTAGTCCTTCTCAGTCCTCAGCAGTTAGACAAATCTCAGCCGAAACAGGACACAGGGCTACTATGATAACTACTACCCAGGACCAAACCAGCCAGGCCTCACAGCAGAGAGAGATGGGCACTAAATGGACTGGGTACGAGACTAACTGAGAATAGTTTGGGTGAAACTAAAACACCCGGAGACACTAAAAAACAGATATTTACCATCTGTATGGCTGAAGTAATAAAATATATAACTATATATATTTTTAAAATATTTATTTATTTGCAACCACTGACACTAAAACAGTGTAGAAATGAGATATATATATATATATATATATAGCAGTATTGAAGCTATGGTTCTCTTTTCTGACCTGAGGGATTCTTGAGATTTTTACACTCACGAAATACATAGTCCAGAGGAACTAGTCTGGAATCCCAACTGATATAGTTTCACAGTTTGCATTGTATTTCAGGCTGCCAAATACCAACATGAAAAAGTAGAAAAATAGCAATTAGGGATAGGTCTTCCTGTGCCAATCTCATTAGGGACCAAAAATACCCAGAACCTCTGGTCTGTTACTAATCCGATTGTATCACGAATTGCCTATTTATTGTTCAACAGAACAGAGGATAATGCTGCACTGGTTGGTAGAGAATGGATTCTTGCCAGAGACCCAAATGGGATGCTATTCCCTATAGAGTGCACTACTTTTTAACCAGGGCCTATCACAGCCTGCTCAAAAGTAGTGCACTCTAGGGAATAGGGTGCCATGTGGGATGCAACCATGGGGTTCTGTGTCCAGGAATGGAATGGTCCCTGAATGGTCCCGGTCTCTTAGCTCCGCGAGTCTTTCTCTCTATGTCTGACTCAGCACTCTCGACTGTTGAGGATCTGTTGTGATTGTTGTGCTGCCAGTACTGTGGGAAGGGAACGTCGCAGACATGTTGTGGTGCCAGTACTGTGGGAAGGGAACGTCGCAGGCATGTGGTGGTGCCAGTACTGTGGGAAGGGAACGTCGCAGGCATGTTGTGGTGCCAGTACTGTGGGAAGGGAACGTTGCAGGCATGTGGTGGTGCCAGTACTGTGGGAAGGGAACGTCGCAGACATGTTGTGGTGCCAGTACTGTGGGAAGGGAACGTCGCAGGCATGTTGTGGTGCCAGTACTGTGGGAAGGGAACGTCGCAGACATGTTGTGGTGGCAGTACTGTGGGAAGGGAACGTCGCAGACATGTTGTGGTGGCAGTACTGTGGGAAGGGAACGTCGCAGACATGTTGTGGTGGCAGTACTGTGGGAAGGGAACGTCGCAGACATGTTGTGGTGCCAGTACTGTGGGAAGGGAACGTCGCAGACATGTTGTGGTGGCAGTACTGTGGGAAGGGAACGTCGCAGACATGTTGTGGTGCCAGTACTGTGGGAAGGGAACGTCGCAGGCATGTGGTGGTGGCAGTACTGTGGGAAGGGAACGTCGCAGGCATGTTGTGGTGCCAGTACTGTTGGAAGGGAACGTCGCAGGCATGTGGTGGTGCCAGTACTGTGGGAAGGGAACGTCGCAGGCATGTTGTGGTGCCAGTACTGTGGGAAGGGAACGTCGCAGACATGTTGTGGTGCCAGTACTGTGGGAAGGGAACGTCGCAGGCATGTTGTGGTGCCAGTACTGTGGGAAGGGAACGTCGCAGACATGTTGTGGTGGCAGTACTGTGGGAAGGGAACGTCGCAGACATGTTGTGGTGCCAGTACTGTGGGAAGGGAACGTCGCAGGCATGTGGTGGTGCCAGTACTGTGGGAAGGGAACGTCGCAGGCATGTTGTGGTGCCAGTACTGTGGGAAGGGAACGTCGCAGGCATGTTGTGGTGCCAGTACTGTGGGAAGGGAACGTCGCAGGCATGTTGTGGTGCCAGTACTGTGGGAAGGGAACGTCGCAGACATGTTGTGGTGCCAGTACTGTGGGAAGGGAACGTCGCAGGCATGTTGTGGTGGCAGTACTGTGGGAAGGGAACATCGCAGGCATGTGGTGGTGCCAGTACTGTGGGAAGGGAACGTCGCAGGCATGTGGTGCCAGTACTGTTGGAAGGGAACGTCGCAGACATGTTGTGGTGGCAGTACTGTGGGAAGGGAACGTCGCAGGCATGTTGTGGTGCCAGTACTGTTGGAAGGGAACGTCGCAGGCATGTTGTGGTGGCAGTACTGTGGGAAGGGAACGTCGCAGGCATGTGGTGGTGGCAGTACTGTGGGAAGGGAACGTCGCAGGCATGTTGTGGTGGCAGTACTGTGGGAAGGGAACGTCGCAGGCATGTTGTGGTGGCAGTACTGTGGGAAGGGAACGTCGCAGGCATGTGGTGGTGCCAGTACTGTGGGAAGGGAACGTCGCAGGCATGTGGTGGTGCCAGTACTGTGGGAAGGGAACGTCGCAGGCATGTGGTGGTGCCAGTACTGTGGGAAGGGAACGTCGCAGGCATGTTGTGGTGCCAGTACTGTGGGAAGGGAACGTCGCAGGCATGTGGTGGTGCCAGTACTGTGGGAAGGGAACGTCGCAGACATGTTGTGGTGGCAGTACTGTGGGAAGGGAACGTCGCAGGCATGTTGTGGTGCCAGTACTGTGGGAAGGGAACGTCGCAGGCATGTGGTGGTGCCAGTACTGTGGGAAGGGAACGTCGCAGACATGTTGTGGTGGCAGTACTGTGGGAAGGGAACGTCGCAGACATGTTGTGGTGCCAGTACTGTGGGAAGGGAACGTCGCAGGCATGTTGTGGTGCCAGTACTGTGGGAAGGGAACGTCGCAGGCATGTTGTGGTGCCAGTACTGTGGGAAGGGAACGTCGCAGACATGTTGTGGTGGCAGTACTGTGGGAAGGGAACGTCGCAGGCATGTGGTGGTGGCAGTACTGTGGGAAGGGAACGTCGGAGACAAAATCTGAATCCTCATCCAAGAGAAAACGACCCAGAACAAGAAGGCTCTAAAAGCAACTGTGGTTGAGTAAAGTGTCTGCTTACATGCACAGCTTCAACAAACTAAGGACAAAAACACACTAAATTGTAATTATACACTGTCCCTGGTATCTGATATAGACAACAAGCAAGTCGACTCCATTATAACCTCAAACTGTGGTCGTGAGTCTTTCAGATGACGTACTTCTTCAAACTAAGGACAAAAACATATAAAATGGGGGTAAACTAGCTTTAAAAAAAACACACAGCTGAAACAACATGAACTAAGTGATTTCAGTGCTAACAGAGTGACCACTATCCTTATTCCTGCTGCAGCAACCAAGCTCAGGAAATAACCGAGGCTTTGTGTAATAGGATCTCCCACCGCCTCCAGGCAGTAACAGATACACTGCTGCTGATCCCGGTCCTCTAGACTGGACATCCATGGGGAACACAGAGAGCAAAATGGCTTCTTCAACTGTTATTCATTTTGTCCAAATCTTACTGTATAATCAAATCTGAATACAATACCTACATCAATTCTTAAAACATTTTTTTTTTTTTTAAGTCAACCACTTCCTAAATTTCAAAATCTATGGAGTTTATTTTTTCAATTCCAGTTTAGATTAGCTTGGATAAATCTCAGGTATATAGCCTCGACCTCGCTTACAGAACACAAGGAAGCCCACCCATAGAAATATAATTACTATTCTATTAAATGTATTCTATTAAAGTCATTAAGTCATTCCGTTAAGTCATTAAGTCATTCCGTTAAGTCATTAAGTCATTCCGTTAAGTCATTAAGTCATTCCGTTAAGTCATTAAGTCATTCCGTTAAGTCATTAAGTCATTCCGTTAAGTCATTAAGTCATTCCGTTAAGTCGTTAAGTCATTAAGTCATTCCATTAAGTCATTCCATTAAGTCATTCCATTAAGTCATTAAGTCATTCCATTAAGTCATTAAGTCATTCCATTAAGTAAATAAGTCACTCCATTAAGTCACTCCATTAAGTCACTCCATTAAGTCACTCCATTAAGTCACTCCATTAAGTCACTCCATTAAGTCACTCCATTAAGTCACTCCATTAAGTCACTCCATTAAGTCACTCCATTAAGTCAATAGCCTCTGTCTCCATGACCTGTACATCTAAGGTAAACAACATGGATTTGTCCCAAATGGCACCATATTTCCAATAAAGTCAATGCACTAGGACTCGATTCAAAAGTAGGGTAAGTAAGTATATAGGGAAAAGGGTGCCATTTTGGACGAAGACAGAGACCAAACCTTCCATGGGTTCATTGAGGTCAGAGTTCTGTGTGAACAGCCATCCAGTCAGGTCAAAGGTCAGTAGATAGACCAAGAACGGGATTGCCTTAAGGATAGTGAAACTGGAAACTAGACCGTGAGAGAGAGAGAAGAGCTCAACCAGCTTGTCGTCCTAAATACAGGAAATTAGTTTGAATTTTTCAACCTCTGGTTCGTTGGCCACTCCTATGGGGGAAATTAATATAGGGAATAATGTTTTTGGGGATAAGCGGTGAAATGAAGGTTGATTGTGTAAACAGGCTTTATCACAAAAAGTTACATTCGCGGATTAAGATTATTTTATAGGACAAAACAGAGAAGAGCTCCTAAGGCTGTGTTTCCAACAGACTTCATTTTCTGCGCTTATCCAAAAACGCCATTAAAATTGACCAATGAGCCACGGTGGAGTATACCTCTGTTAATGCCTACAAAAAGACGCCATCACTATTGCCCTCTATAAAAATGACATTGTTTCTTGCACAAAATTTTACAATAGGAAAGAGTACAGGAGATGAAATACACTTCCTGCTTGTAACATCCTTCTGAGGTCAACTTGAAACATCCCAGATGTCCAGTACAAACAGTATTCCCAGATAACACTTCCACTGAGTGTCTGAACTGGGAAAGTCAAAAGCCCGGCATAATGCTGTGAAACTATTAAGAGTCCTACCAGGATTATCAATCTAGAAAAACTCAGTTGTTAACTTGTGGAGAGAAGAGAGAGTCGTGATTAGACTAGCAAGCAGTGGCTATTAATTCAACCCCTTCAGATTGCAGCTTCTTGAGAATTTGACATATAGTGCCATTTTTCTTGTGTTGTGCTACATTTTCTGATCATGGTTATAAGAGGAAAACTAGGGATGCGACTTCATTTAAAAAAAAAATATTATCCTAAAATTACATGTGAATTCACAATGCAGCTGCACTGCTGACAGCAACGGTTTGGGTCTCACGAGTCCTATATCGACATAAACTGAATGGCCGCGGAGCAAGGAAGAAGCCACTGCTGCAAAACCGCCATTAAAAAGCCAGACTAGGGGTTGCAACTGCACATGGGGACTTTTGGGAGAAATGTCCTCTGGTCTAAAGAAACAAAAATGGAACTGTTTGGCCATAATGTTATGTTAGGAGGAAAATGGGGGATGCTTGCAAGCCGAAGAACACCATCCCAACTGTGAAGCACGGAGGTGGCAGCATCATGTTGTGAGGGTGCTTTGCTGCAGGAGGGACTGGTGCACTTCACGAAATACATGGCATCATGAGGTAGGAAAATTACGTGGATATATTGAAGCAACATCAAGACATCAGTCAGGAAGTTGAAGCTTGGTCGCAAATGGGTCTTCCAAATGGACAATGGCCCCAAGCATACTTCCAAAGTTGTGGCAAAATGGCTTAAGGACAACAAAGTCAAGGTATTGGAGTGGCCATCACAAAGCCCTGACCTCAATCCCAAAGAAAATTTGTGGGCAGAACTGAAAAATCTTGTGCGGGCAAGGAGGCCTACAAACCTGACTCATTTATACACCAGCTCTGTCAGGAGGAATGGCCCAAAATTCACCCAACTTACTATGGGAAGCTTGTGGAAGAATACGCAAAACATTTGACCCAAGTTAAACAATTTAATGGCAATGCTACCAAATACTAATTGAATGTCTGTAAACTTCTGACCCACTGGGAATGTGATGAAAGAAATAAAAGCTGAAATAAATCACTACTATTATTCTGACATTTCACATTCTTAAAATAAAGTGGTGATCCTAACAGACCTAAAACAGGGAATTTTTACAATGCCTAAATGTCAGGAATTGTGAAAAACTGAGTTTAAATGTATTTGACTAAGGTGTATGTAAACTTACAACCTCAACTGTAGGTATTTATAGTTGTTCACATATTCTAAGTCTAGAGGAGTGCAGAGTGATGCTAGTTGGGTGGGCAGGTGCGAGCAGTGATCGGTTGAAGAGCATGCATTTCGTTTTACTAGCGTTTAAGAGCAGTTGGAGGCCACAGAAGGAGTATTGTATGGTGTTGAAGCTCTTTGGAGGTTTGTTAACACACAGTGTCCAAAGGGCCAGATGTATACAGAATGGTGTCTTCTGCGTAGAGGTGGATCACAGAATCACCCGGAGCAAGAGCAACATCATTGATATATACAGAGAAAGGAGTCGGTCCGAGAACCGAAGCCTGTGGCACACCCATAGAGACTGCCAGGGGTCCGGACAACAGGCCCTCCGATTTGACACACTGTACTCTATCTGAGAAGTAGTTGGTGAACCAGGCGAGGTAGTCATTAGAGAAACCAAGGCTGTTGAGTCTGCAGGATAAGAATGTGGTGATTGACAGAGTCGAAAGCCTTGGCCAGGTCGATGAAGACGGCTGCACAGTATTGTATTTTATCGATGGCGGTAATGATATTGTTTAGGACCATGAGCGTGGCTGAGGTGCACCCACGACCAGCTCGGAAACCAGATTGCATAGTGGAGAAGGTACAGCGGGATTCGAAATGGTCGGTGATTGGTTTGTTCACTTGGCTTTCAAAGACTTTAGAAAGGCAGGACAGGATGGATATAAGTCTGTAACAGTTTGGGTCAAGAGTGTCTCCCCCTTTGAAGAGAAAATGACCCCGGCCACTTACCAATCTTTAGGAATCTCCGACGATAAGAAAGTGAGGTTGAACAGACTAGTAAAAGGGGTTGCAACAATGGCGGCGGATAATTTTAGAAAGAGAGGGACCAGATTGTCTAGCCCAGCTGATTTGTAGAGATCCAGATTTGACAGCTCTTTCAGAACCTCAGCTGTCTGGATTTGGGTGAAGGGGGGGCTTGGGCCAGTTGCTGCAGGGGGTGCAGAGCGGTTGGCTGGGGTAGGGGTAGCCAGCCAGACATTTCAGAATTTTTGGTGGCCTTCCTAAGCCAGGATTCAGACACGGCTAGGACATCAGGGTTGGCGGAGTGTGCTCAAGCAGTGAATAAAGTAAACTTAGGGAGGAGGCTTTATGATGTTAACATGCACGTCGACTCCCATTTCTGAGTGTCAACATTCGACTCTTAATATTCAGTATTTCTGGAATGGAGGAGACTGACAAGTTGCTGAAATTCCCGAGAACACAAAACACTCACATCTTTCATAGTGAGTTAGCGAGGGATGGAGAGAGAGGGGGAGAGAGAGGGGCACAGTATACAGGCAGAACCGTGCACTAGGCCTATCTAAATCGGCAATCAAAAAGTGTGTCTGGCAAATGGAATGCTGTATCTCACAATTTCTTGGCTTGCAAAGTCTCGCAACCTCAGTAAACCAGGGCCTGTCATCAATGACTAAGATAATAAGACGAGTGAGATGCATCACTTAGCTCTCACAGTATCTGCGCAGATGGGCTTGGTAACAGGGAGAGTTGTTTTCAGCTCTACAGATGGGCTTGGTAACAGGGAGGGCTTGGTAACGGGGAGGGCTTGGTAACGGGGAGGGCTTGGTAACGGGGAGGGCTTGGTAACGGGGAGGGCTTGTAACGGGGAGGGCTTGTAACGGGGAGGGCTTGTAACGGGGAGGGCTTGTAACGGGGAGGGGGTCCATTACAATGAGATGAATGTATGTGTTGTAGACTTTAGATCTCCAATAATAATTGAGAACTTAGCGAAATAGCAAAGTGTTTCAGTTAGCTTTTCAGCTCATTTCAGCTAACTCATTCACGTTAGGTACACTCACTGTGCACCTCATTAGTCATATTTGAGGGGACATAGTTGGCATGGCTGACTACGCATATTTAATATTGCTACGCTGCGTTCGATCAGAGCAGGAAGTTCTGTTGAGAAGGATAATAGACGAGTGAGATGCATCACAAAGCTCTCAGTATCTGTGCATGTGCACAGGTTCGCTTCACACTGTTCCGTGTGGTAGCCAGGGCACCAAAATAGCAGAGAAGTTGAGCCTCACACGTCAACACTCTTAGTTGTTGAGGAATTGATCCACTACGCTGTTCACTTGCTACTTTTTTTATTATTTTTTTTATCTACAAAAACATCGATTTTCAGTAATGGATTTCTCTTAATGTTAAGGAGCCAAATTTGGTTAAAAGGTTCACACTAGAGGTCGACTGATTATGATTTTTGATACCGATACTGATCGGTATCATGATACTGATACCGATTATTGGAGGACCAAAAAAAAGCCGATACCGATTATTGGAGGACCAAAAAAAGCCGATACCGATTATTGGAGGACCAAAAAAAGCCACTACCGATTAAAATCGGCCGATTTGTATTTATTTATTTGTAATAATGACAATTACAACAATACTGAATGAACACTTATTTTAACTTAATATAATACATCAATAAAATCAATTTAGCCTCAAGTAAATAATGAAACATGTTCAATTTGGTTTAAATACTGCAAAAACAAAGTGTTGGAGAAGAAAGTAAAAGTGCAATATGTGCTATGTAAGAAAGCTAACGTTTCAGTTCCTTGCTCAGAACATGAGAACATATGAAAGCTAGTGGTGCCTTTTAACATGAGTCTTCAAAATTCCCAGGTAAGAAGTTTTAGGTTGTAGTTATTATAGGAATTATAGCACTATTTCTCTCTATACCATTTGTATTTCATATACCTTTGACTATTGGATGTTCTTATAGGCACTTTAGTATTGCCAGTGTAACAGTATAGCTTCCATCCCTCTCCTCGCCGCTACCTGGGCTCGAACCAGGAACAAATCGACAACAGCCACCCTCGAAGCAGCGTTACCCATGCAAAGCAAGGGGAACAACTACTCCAAGTCTCAGAGCAAGTGACGTTTGAAATGCTATTAGCGCGCACCCCGCTAACTAGCTAGCCATTTCACATCGGTTACACCAGCCTAATCTCGGGAGTTGATAGGCTTGAAGTCATAAACAGCGCAATGCTTGAAGCACAGCGAAGAGCTGCTGGCAAAACGCACAAAAGTGCTGTTTGAATGAATGCTTATGAGCCTGCTGCTGCCTACCATCGCTCAGTCAGACTGCTCTATCAATTCATAGACTTAATTATAACATAATAACACACAGAAATGTGAGCCTAAGTTCATTAATATGGTCAAATCCGGAAACTATCATCCCGAAAACAAGACGTTAATTCTTTCAGTGAAATATATTCAGTGAAATTCAGTGAAGTTCAGTATTTTATCTAACGGGTGGCATCCATAAGTCTAAATATTCCTGTTACATTGCACAACCGTCAATGTTATGTCATAATTACCTAAAATTCTGGAAAATTAGTTTGCAATGAGCCAGGCTGCCCAAACTGTTGCATATACCCTGAACGCAAGAGAAGTGACACAATTTCACCTGGTTAATATTGCCTGCTAACCTTTCTTTTAGCTAAATATGCAGGTTTAAACATATATACACTTCTGTGTATTGATTTTAAGAAAGGCATTGATGTTTATGGTTAGGTACACGTTGGAGCAACGACAGTTCTTTTTCGCAAATGCGCACCGCATCGATTATATGCAAAGCAGGACACGCTAGATAAACTAGTAATATCATCAACCATTTGTGACCATAGCTTCCATCCCATCAAGCATAACAAGTGATTATGATTAATTGATTGTTTTTTTATAAGATAAGTTTAATGCTAGCTAGCAACTTACCTTGGCTTCTTACTGCATTCGCGTAACAGGCAGGCTCCTCGTGAGGCAGGTGGTTAGAGCGTTGGACTAGTTAACTGTAAGGTTGCAAGAATGAATCCCTGAGCTGACGAGGTAAAAATCTGTCGTTCTGCCCCTGAACAAGGCAGTTAACCCACCGTTCCTAGGCAGTCATTGAAAATAATAATGTGTTCTTAACTGACTTGCCTAGTTAAATAAAGTTGTAAAATAAAAAATAAATACAAATCTGCGTCCAAATATACCGATTTTTATGAAAACGTTAAAATCGGCCCTAATTAATTGTCCATTCCGATTTATCGGTCGACCTCTAGTTCACACCCCATTACTGATATCAGCTGACTGTTCTGAACGGTACACTACTAGGCCTACTCATATTACAGTCAGTCACCCGAGCAGACATGGCTGACATTCATAACATTCACTGAATCATTTACTCACACACACACCCCAACTTCTGACGGCCAGTGAAGTCAGCAACATACTTCACTTAACTCATCACACAGTCCCCCTCTATTACATACAGTACTAACCCCAGCCATCACACAGTCCCCCTCTATTACATACAGTACTAACCCCAGCCACCACACAGTCCCCCTCTATTACATACAGTACTAACCCCAGCCATCACACAGTCCCCCTCTATTACATACAGTACTAACCCCAGCCACCACACAGTCCCCCTCTATTACATACAGTACTAACCCCAGCCATCACACAGTTCCCCTCTATTACATACAGTACTAACCCCAGCCACCACACAGTCCCCCTCTATTACATACAGTACTAACCCCAGCCATCACACAGTCCCCCTCTATTACATACAGTACTAACCCCAGCCATCACACAGTTCCCCTCTATTACATACAGTACTAACCCCAGCCATCACACAGTCCCCCTCTATTACATACAGTACTAACCCCAGCCATCACACAGTTCCCCTCTATTACATACAGTACTAACCCCAGCCATCACACAGTCCCCCTCTATTACATACAGTACTAACCCCAGCCATCACACAGTTCCCCTCTATTATATACAGTACTAACCCCAGCCATCACACAGTCCCCCTCTATTACATACAGTACTAACCCCAGTCATCATACAGCTCCCCTCTCCCCACTATTACATACAGTACTAACCCCAGCCATCACAGTTCCCCTCTATTACATACAGTACTAACCCCAGCCATCACACAGTTCCCCTCTATTACATACAGTACTAACCCCAGCCATCACACAGTTCCCCTCTCCCCACTATTACATACAGTACTAACCCCAGCCATCACACAGTTCCCCTCTATTACATACAGTACTAACCCCAGCCATCACACAGTTCCCCTCTATTACATACAGTACTAACCCCAGCCACCACACAGTTCCCCTCTATTACATACAGTACTAACCCCAGCCATCACACAGTTCCCCTATATTACATACAGTACTAACCCCAGCCATCACACAGTTCCCCTCTATTACATACAGTACTAACCCCAGCCATCACACAGTTCCCCTCTATTACATACAGTACTAACCCCAGCCATCACACAGTTCCCCTCTCCCCACTATTACATACAGTACTAACCCCAGCCATCACACAGTTCCCCTCTATTACATACAGTACTAACCCCAGCCACCACACAGTTCCCCTCTATTACATACAGTACTAACCCCAGCCATCACACAGTTCCCCTCTATTACATACAGTACTAACCCCAGCCATCACACAGTCCCCTCTATTACATACAGTACTAACCCCAGCCATCACACAGTTCCCCTCTATTACATACAGTACTAACCCCAGCCATCACACAGCTCCCCTCTCCCCACTATTACATACATTACTAACCCCAGCCATCCCACAGTTCCCCTCTATTACATACAGTACTAACCCCAGCCATCACACAGCTCCCCTCTATTACATACAGTACTAACGCCAGCCATCACACAGCTCCCCTCCCCACTATTACATACAGCCATCACACAGCTCCCCTCCCCACTATTACTCAACAACTGGCGCATATCTGAAGTGTGCAGGGGTGTAGCATTGACTGTGGTCACTATGGAAACAGACCACATTACCATGGAAACTGAGTATAGCCCTTCACACCATTATGTAATAGTAGAGCAGCCCATCACAATACACCAGGTCTACTCCATATGTTATTAACACCTTCCACACTTGTTGTGAACTGGGAGTTGAAATCTATTTCATCATTGGGGGGAGGGGGGGGGGGTAGTAGTAGTAGCAGCAAGGGACACACAGGTTGCCATTTCAACGTTTAAGTTAAAATAGGCCGTATGTTCTACTTCTGACTAATCAATTTGTTACAAATGCACTCTCATGGATGCCACAGCACCATTTGGAACCTGAGAACCTTCTGATGGAATCAAAGGAATGATTGAATCTGGGCCACATTCCAACATGGAATCCCTGGGGGAAACTAGCCAAAAGTCACTAGTATTGATTATAGCAAGACAGTTCTGGAGATATTCTGCAACAGTCCAGATGCGGTCAATAACTTATTCCATTCTCCAAGGCTCAGGCCTGCATCCTGCCATGTGGCAATGATTAGAGCATAGAAAGAGAGACAGAGAGAAGGGGAGATAGGGAGAAGGGGAGACAGAAAGAGAGAACACCAGGAGAGATTGAGAGTAGTTTTCAGCTCTCCATCTCTACAGATGGGCTTGGTAACAGGGAGGGCTTGGTAACAGGGAGGGTTGTTTCCATCTCTACAGATGGGCTTGGTAACAGGAAGGGCTTGGTAACAGTGAGGGCTTGGTAACAGTGAGGGCTTGGTAACAGTGAGGGCTGTTTTCAGCTCTACAGATGGGCTTGATAACAGGGAGGGTTGTTTTCAGCTCTACAGATGGGCTTGGTAACAGGGAGGGTTGTTTTCAGCTCTACAGATGGGCTCGGTAACAGGGAGGGCTTGGTAACGGGGAGGGCTTGGTAACGGGGAGGGCTTGGTAACGGGGAGGGCTTGGTAACGGGGAGGGCTTGGTAACAGTGAGGGCTTGGTAATGGGGAGGGTTGTTTTCAGCTCTACAGATGGGCTTGGTAACAGGGAGGGCTTGGTAACAGGGAGGGCTTGGTAACGGGGAGGGCTTGGTAACGGGGAGGGCTTGGTAACGGGGGCTTGGTAACGGGGAGGGCTTGGTAACGGGGAGGGCTTGGTAACGGGGAGGGCTTGGTAACGGGGAGGGCTTGGTAACGGGGAGGGCTTGGTAACAGTGAGGGCTTGGTAATGGGGAGGGTTGTTTTCAGCTCTACAGATGGGCTTGGTAACAGGGAGGGCTTGGTAACAGGGAGGGCTTGGTAACAGGGAGGGGAGGGGTCCATTACAATGAGATGAACGTATGTGTTGTTGACTTTAGATCTCCAATAATAATTGAGAACTTAACGAAATAGCAAAGTATTTCAGTTAGCTTTTCAGCTCACTCATTCATGTTATGTACACCCACTGTGCACCTCATTAGTCATATTTGAGGGGACATAGTTGGCATGGCCGACTACGCATATATTTAATATGGCTACGTTGCGTTCGATCAGAGCAGGAAGTTCTGTTGAAAAGGCCTTTTCATCAATTCTAGTTCATATCCTAGGTCAGCAAAAGAGACAAAACAAGGATAAAGACTACTTGAGTTAGCTCCAAAAATATGCCAGTCAAGTCATATTTAGTGAATGGATTTTGCCATGAGAAGAAACAGATACTTGGTTTCAACCCCCACCCCCCTCTTGAGTGTGTCACCCTCTCACATCATGGGAAGTGCACTTAAGCATTCAGCCTGAGTCAGTCTCATTTTAACTCTGCAGTGAATGCCTGTCAAAGCTGGAATCCATAATAGTCCAACCAATGGGATGTAGGAAACCACTGCTGCCTGTGCCTCAGACAACAACTACTATTGTATCTGGACTGCGGACAGAAGAATGCATTAGAGATACTCTTGTTGCTCATTTAAAATGTAATGTTATGGGCAGTAGTCCCGAGTTTGATTCTGTGTAGATATGGCAAAATCTAGTAAGCTGAAAGCATCCAATAATGCACAAAAATCCAACTGCACATTACCGCAAACATCTTGCTTTTTAACTTCTTAGAAACCTCGTAACCAGTTTTGATTGAATACGACTCCAAGTGACGTTATTTAACCAGAATAAATGAAAATACATAAATATTTCTAATCCACTGTACCCTGATAAAACTCTGATATAAAACGCAATTTCTCAGGGGCTTGAAATCAACTGTTAGGAATAGAGTTAGACGCCATTTCATGTTATTGGAAGTCCCACATACCAACATTGGTTTGTTTTGGACAGATGATAATGCTTAGATACACCCCCATCAATCTGCCATAAAGCGTCATCAGTCTGCTTGACGCTGATGGCAGTGATGACGCTTTATGGCAGACTGATGACGCTTTATGGCAGACTGATGACGCTTTATGCGTCATCAGTCTGCCATAAAGCGTCATCAGTCTGCCATAAAGCGTCATCAGTCTGGTCTTAACCAATATGTTCAACAGGTGGATTGTCCTTGACCTGGTTCTTGGGGATAACATGACTGTTAGCTGGAAGAGGACGAGCAGCATTTATTCTAATCCATTACCTTGCGTTTCCACTGGAAAAATCTGTGATTGTGATTTTTAAATGGCGAGGCGTCTATGATCGTTTCGCGACGTGAAAACATACTGTTTGAGTGCTTCACTATAGAAGGAGAAAGGAAGGAACTTAAAAATATTGTCCATTACAACTATGCTTGATTCAGATTGGCCCAGTAGTGTGAAAAGGGTACTAGCGTCTTCTAACAGGACACGCTGCTGGCTGCTACAGCACATGAGAGTAGTGCCTGGGTTACACAGATGGCAGTGTTATCATTATGTAAGACTGAGATGCATCCCAAATGACACCCTATTCACAATGTACTAGTGCACTACTTTGGAACAGGGACCATAGGTGCACTGATTATGTAAGGAATGGGTTGCCATTTGGGACACAGCCTCAGCAGGGGGTGACTGTGTTCAGCGGCTGTGAATATGGCCCCAAATCATCATCATAATAATGTATTCCTGAAATGTAATCCATAGAGGTCCTTTGAGGGACAGAAGGATATTTTACATTTGCACACAAAAGGATTATTGAGAAATAATGAACTAAAAAGTCACACCGGATAAGAGTGTTTTCTAAATGACTAAACATAAAACGCAGGCTAAATGACGCGACTCCTGAGCCTTATCAAGGCCTCCTCATAACTACGGTTGTAGTAACGTCTAAAGCTGACACTGTTGGCATGGAAATGTTGTTTTCTGAGGCAGGGTGTTGTGTTGAGGGGACAGGGGCTGGGGAGGGAGGGTCCTCAAGGCTTTATCTGGGTGTGGGAGATCACTGTCTAACAACAGTACTGAGAATAAACCCTGCTTAGGGAGTTTGAGGAGATGAGGCACAGAACTTCTAATTTTGACCACATTATTGATGCAAGATGATTTGTAGATCAGCGATTCTGCGCAGCCTGAATGCAATGTAGACCCACGCACACTGTCTTACATAGCTCTAGTATAAACCGCGATACCCTGAGTCTACGTATGTGCCAGTGGCAACTATAGAAGAAACTAGGCAAAGCAGTGGACTAGTGACAAAGCTTCAGGACATTAGTGCCACTGGGCTGGTTCGTGACGTTTTCCTGGTAACATTGTCAATATTAACCTAGGTAGTCAAATCCATTTTTAGAACTTCCTCAGAAAACATGGTTTCTTATGTCTAACACAATATACACTCTCTGCAGTGCATTAACAAATCTGTTTACACACCCGAAACGGTGCCAACATTTACACTCAGAGAAAGGAAGGAAAGAGAGTGAGAAAGAAAAAAAATGTTTGAAATGAGGAACACATTTTCATCATCTGCACTGGGGTCAAGGGTGTGTCTATTAGCCCGAAAACTAACAGACTTCAAAAATGTGTTAGTGTGTTTGGTACTGCTAGCTTCACTCCAATGGGTGTTCCTCTCATTCCACCAGAATAACGAAATCCGGGGAGTTACCCCTCCACAGTTCTCTAAAGGGTTTCTAGCCTAGTCCCTCTCTACTAATCCCCACAGAGGGAAAGAGAGAGAGGAGGGGAGTTAGGCTACAGCCCACTAACTGACTGAAAAATGTACAGTATCTACAGCTAGTGGACTAGAGAAGCAACATCTTAATGGAATCTGCTCTCCGATGTTGTCCTAAAAATCCACACACACAGTAGCAAAACGCTTTCCAACAGACAATGAAAACAAGTGCTTCTTCCACAGCCATCAATGTTCCTCCTCTGAATGACCCTCTGCTCTTATCAAGGCTTTCACTGCGTGGACATGGGATGATACAGACAATGTACAGAGAAGGACTCGGAATTCATCAAGATATTTTTTTGGGCTGGTTGAAGATGTGTTCTGGATTGGCATCATTGGGAAAGAGAGTATTCCAACAGTTTGATTGGAAGATTGCTCAAATAGACAATGAAATGGTGGGATGTTTAAATGAAATAGTACATTATTATTACTACAGTACACAAGGAAAATTACATGCATGAAGTTATACATGGTTGAGTAAGGCCTACAATAGCAACACACACTAGCATAGCTCAGTGGATGGCTATTATGAGAGACTATTTCTTCATTTCCTGTCCCATTCAGGCCTACAGTACGCAAAGTAGGCTACCAGTCACTAGAGGGACAAACACATTTCCTAATATCATTGCAATAACAGATAATACTGCACCCGTATATTGTTTTGATAGATACATAACAGCAAACATGCACTAATTCAACCTAAACTCAGTTTCCTTTCCTGCAGGCTGTGAAAAATACACAAAACAACAGCCTACTAAAATGTGGCCTTGGAGCCTCACTCCTGCGATTGAAGGAGGTGTGTGTGGGGGGGACCAAGTAATACATGGTGTTTTCGTTGTTTTTATTAACCTTCGAAAGCCAACAAAACGATGTACTGTATGATACTAGTGTTAACAGTTGAATAAAACATGAAATCATATGTCGCACAGGCTCCTCTGCAGAGTCCACTGACGACGCGCAGTCAATAATAGAAACAATACAGGTTTCTACATATTGTACAAAGAGAAACAACATAAACCTTTAAATAATTTACATGGTCTCGCACTAGCCGGAGCTACGAAACAACAGGATCAGTTTTAACTTACCCTCGTTTAGTTGAAATATGATTGAAAAGACAGCACCTTCTCGTAGAAAGCGAACGTACTATTTTCAGTATTTTTATCCGCTACCCTGCTGCTTTGAAAGAGGTCTGCTTCTGCTTGTAGTTCCTGCGATGCTCCGCCCACCAACGCCTCTCACTTGGGTGCGGCAAAGCGGTGAATGCTGGTGCGCGCCATTGGTTGTGCTCAAAAGCCATTGCGGCACATGAAAGCAACGACGAACCTGGTTGGAGGTTGTACTGAGAAAGTACGATTAGACTAAACCGGGATAAACCGGGCTAAGGCCCGTCACATCACCGGGCAAAAGTGGTGAGTGAGGAGCGCCGTCTCAGATCGAGCATCACCGGGCCATAATGTCAACAAAATAGTATGATGAATCGTTTAGAAACATAAACTATTATTTTTTTTAAATAGCCTAGGGCCTAAGCCTATGTTACAATTTTCAAAGTAGTTTTCATTAGAAAATATTCTGATTCTGAAGGCAGGTAAAGCGACACATGCATTTTGAGCAAACATTTTTGCACGTGAAAACACTGAATCCTTACTAATAGCTCCACGTGCTTGACATATGTCAATTGTTTTCAGCCGACTTCAACGTCTGCTTTGGTGGGGGCACCCGGGAGGCAGCCCTGTTTCAAAACGAATACAATCAACGCTAACCCGGTTCAACCGGGGCATGCCCGGGGTATTAATCGAATTCCGTCACTTATAGGAACCCATGATGAAACCAAACAATTTGTTTTTTAGTGTCATCCCCAGTGGTGGAAAAATAACCAAATTGTCATATCTGAGTAAAAGTAAAGATGCCTTAATAGAAAATGACTCAAGTAAAAATGAAAGTCACCCAGTAAAATACTATTTGAGTAAAAGTCTAAAAGTATTTGGTTTTAAATATACCTAAGTATCAAAATTAAATTAAATTGCAAAAATATTTATTTAATTTATTTATTTTGATTCATTTAACCTTTATTTAAATAGGCAAGTCAGTTAAGAACAAATTCTTATTTTCAATGACGGCCTAGGAACAGTGGGTTAACTGTCTTGTTCAGGGGCAGAACAACAGAAAGGCAAAAGGCCTCCTGCGGGGATGGGGCCTGGGATAAAAAAAAAAAAAACAATATGAATATAGGACAAGAGAGACAACAACACTACATAAAGAGAGAACTAAGACAACAACATACCAAGGCAGTGTAACCAATGTGAAATGGCTAGCTAGTTAGCGGTGGTGCGCGCTAATAGCATTTAAATTGGTGACGTCACTCGCTTTGAGACCTTGAAGTAGTGGTTCCCCTTGCTCTGCAAGGGCCGTGGCTTTTGTGGAGTGACGGGTAACGATGCTTCGTGGGTGACTGTTGTTGATGTGTGCAGAGGGTCCCTGGTTCGAGCCCGGGTATGGGTGAGGGGACGGACTAAAGTCATACTGTTACAGCAGCAACACATGACAACATAGCATGGTAGCAACACAACATAACACAAAACATGGCACAGACAACAGCACAAAGGGCAATAAGGTAGAGACAACAATACATCACACAAAGCAACCACAACTGTAGGTAAGAGTGTCAATGATTGAGTCTTTGAATGAAGAGATTGAGATAAAACTGTCCAGTTTGAGCGTTTGTTGCAGCTCGTTCCAGTCGCTAGCTGCAGCGAACTGAAAAGAGGAGTGACCCAGGAATGTGAGTGCTTTGGGGACCTTTAACAGAATGTGACTGGCAGAACGGGTGTTGTATGTGGAGAACGAGGGCTTCAGTAGATACCTCAGATAGGGGGGAGTGAGGCCTTAGAGGCCTAAGAGGGTTTTAAAAATAAGCATCAACCAGTGGGTCTTGCGACAGGTATACAGAGATGACCAGTTTACAGAGGAGTATAGAGTGCAGTGATGTGTCCTATAAGGAGCATTGATGGCAAATCTGATGGCCGAATGGTAAAGCTGAGTAAATGGATATAAATGGATGAGAGAGTTTCTTACTGTCTGAGCCATGTTGTTGATTCAAATTGGAAAGAGCGTGGGGCCTAGGATCGAGCCTTGGGGTACTCCCTTGGTGGCAGGCAGTGGCTGAGACAGCAGATTTTCTGACTTTATACACTGCACTCTTTGAGAGAGGTAGTTAGCAAACCAGCCCAAAAACCCTTCAGAGACACCAATACTCCTTAGCCGGCACACAAGAATGGAATGTTCTACCGTATCAAAAGCTTTGACCAAGTCAATAAAAATAGCAGCACAATATTGCTTAGAATCAAGGGCAATGGTGACATCATTCAGGACCTTTAAGGTTGCAGTGACACATCCATAACCTGAGCGGAAACCAGCTTGCGCACCAGAGAGAATACTATAGACATCAAGAAAGCCAGTCAGTTGATTATTGACAAGTTTTTCCAACACCATTGATAAACAGGGCAAAATAGAAATAAGCCTATAACAGTTAGGATCAGCTTGATCTCCTCCTTTAAATAAAGGATGAACTGTGGCTGCCTTCCAAGCAATGGGAACCTCCCCAGAAAGGAGAGACAGGTTAAAAAGGTTGGAGATTGGCTTGGCGATGATAGGGGCAGCAACCTTAAAGAAGAAAGGGTCTAAACCATCTGACCCAGATGTTTTTTGGGGGTCAAGTTTAAGGAGCTCCTTTAACACCTCGGACTCAGTGACTGCCTGCAGGGAGAAACTTTGTAGCGGGGTAGGGGGAAAAGAGGGAGGAGCATCGGGGACAGTCACATTAGAAGGGGTGGGAGATGAGGAAATGTTGGACGGGCAAGGAGGCATGGCTGAGTCAAATAGGAATCCTGACTTAATGAAGTGGTGATTAAAGAGCTCAGCCAGGTGCTTGTTGTCAGTAACAACCACATCATCAACATTAAGGGACATGGGCAGCTGTGAGGAGGAGGGTTTATTCTCCAGGTCTTTTCCAGAACATCTTGAGGTTAGATCCACAGAGAGAGACTACTGCTCCTTAAAGGAACTACCTTTGGCCTTCCGGATAGCCTGAGTGCATGTATTTCTCATTTGCCTGAACGAGAGCCAGTCGGCCTGAGTATGCGTGTGCCGAGCCTTTTGCCAAATGCAATTCTTGAGGTGGAGTAACTCTGCCAGATCACGGTCGAACCAGGGGCTCAACCTGTTTTTCATTCTAATTTTCTTTATGGTGGAGTGTTTGTTAACAATACCACTAAAAATATTTTGAAAAAGGTCCAAGCTTCTTCGACAGAGGGGATCAAGCTGTTTCTACACCATTTTACAGAAGACAGGTCATAAAGGAAGGCTTTCTCATGAAAGTTTTTTAGCAAGCGTCTATGACCAATCAGGACAGGTCGTTTCACTGAGCAGCCATTATGAACACAGGCTGTAAAACAGTGGTCACTAAGGTCATTGCAGAAAACACCAGACTGATTCCTATCAGGATTATTTGTGAGGATAACATCAAGAAGAGTAGCCTTTTCTGGGTGTTTGGAGTCATACCTTGTGGGGTTGGAAATAATCTGAGAAAGATTTCGGGAGTCCCAGTGCTTTAGGACTTTGTCAGATGGTTTAAGCAGGTCCCAGTTTAGGTCACCTAGCAGGACAAATTCAGACTTAGTGTAAGGGGCCAGGAGAGAGCTCAGGGCAGGTAGGGTACAGGCCGGTGCTGATGGAGGAAAATAGCACCCAGCAACAGTCAACAAAGAGCTATTTGAAAGTGTAATACTTAAAACCAGCAAATCAAATTGTTTAGGGAGAGACTTGGTGGAGACAACCGAGCACCGAAGGGGATCCTTGGTAAACATTGACACTCCACCACCTTTGGAAGATCTGTTTTGCCGAAAAAGGTTATAACCAGAAAGGTTAACATCAGTATTCAAAACACTCTTTCTTAATCACGTCTCAGTAATGACCAACACATCTGGATTGGAGCTGTGAACCCACACTTTCAATTGATCCATTTTAGGTAATAAACTTCTAGTGTTAACGTGCAGAAAACCCAGGCTTTTACGAGAGCAGAAATCAGTGAAACATATCAGAGCCCAATTGTGGCTAGCAACAGTAGATGGGTCAGGGTGTACATGCACATTTCCAGATATCAGCAGTAATACAATCAAGGCACGGCAGAGGACAGGGAGAGCTCTGCAGTGCTGATTTATGACATCTGACTGTGCATCAGATGGCAACAAGATCATATTGTACAGCAATTTAATCAGGTAACATGAATACAAAGATGGCGAGAGGTGGTTAAAATAGGATGAGAAGCCAAAAGTCTGTGTAACCAATATAGTCAGAGTCCCGAGCGTGGGAATGAACATAGTCTGTCCCAAGGTTGGCTAAAGGAAGTTTGTTGTCAACAAAGTATGCAGGAGCCATGAGGCAAATAGCAAAATAGCAAAATGTACACACACAAAAAAAATAAAAAAAATACTTGTGTGCTGGAGGCGAGCGAATGCTCGGGAGAGAGGGGTGAGTGTAGTGGGGTACCTGTACCAGACAGGGGGAGACAGACCAGGGCAGATGGTGAACAGAGAGGGGTGAGTGTAGTGGGGTACCTGTACCAGACAGGGGGAGACAGACCAGGGCAGATGGTGAACAGAGAGGGGTGAGTGTAGTGGGGTACCTGTACCAGACAGGGGGAGACAGACCAGGGCAGATGGTGAACAGAGAGGGGTGAGTGTGGTGGGGTACCTGTACCAGACAGGGGGAGACAGACCAGGGTAGACGGTGAACAGAGAGGGGTGAGTGTGGTGGGGTACCTGTACCAGACAGGGGGAGACAGACCAGGGTAGATGGTGAACAGAGAGGGGTGAGTGTAGTGGGGTACCTGTACCAGACAGGGGGAGACAGACCAGGGTAGACGGTGAACAGAGAGGGGTGAGTGTGGTGGGGTACCTGTACCAGACAGGGGGAGACAGACCAGGGTAGACGGTGAACAGAGAGGGGTGAGTGTAGTGGGGTACCTGTACCAGACAGGGGGAGACAGACCAGGGCAGACGGTGAACAGAGAGGGGTGAGTGTGGTGGGGGTACCTGTACCAGACAGGGGGAGACAGACCAGGGCAGACGGTGAACAGAGAGGGGTGAGTGTAATGGGGTACCTGTACCAGACAGGGGGAGACAGACCAGGGAGAGAGGGGTGAGTGTAGTGGGGTACCTGTACCAGACAGGGGGAGACAGGCCAGGGAGAGAGGGGTGAGTGTAGTGGGGTACCTGTACCAGACAGGGGGAGACAGACCAGGGAGAGAGGGGTGAGTGTAGTGGGGTACCTGTACCAGACAGGGGGAGACAGACCAGGGAGAGAGGAGGGAGTGTAGTGGGGTACCTGTACCAGACAGGGGGAGACAGACCAGGGAGAGAGGGGTGAGTGTAGTGGGGTACCTGTACCAGACAGGGGGAGACAGGCCAGGGAGAGAGGGGTGAGTGTAGTGGGGTACCTGTACCAGACAGGGGGAGACAGACCAGGGAGAGAGGGGTGAGTGTAGTGGGGTACCTGTACCAGACAGGGGGAGACAGACCAGGGAGAGAGGAGGGAGTGTAGTGGGGTACCTGTACCAGACAGGGGGAGACAGACCAGGGAGAGAGGGGGGAGTGTAGTGGGGTACCTGTACCAGACAGGGGGAGACAGGCCAGGGAGAGAGGGGTGAGTGTGGTGGGGGTACCTGTACCAGACAGGGGGAGACAGACCAGGGCAGACGGTGAACAGAGAGGGGTGAGTGTGGTGGGGTACCTGTACCAGACAGGGGGAGACAGACCAGGGCAGACGGTGAACAGAGAGGGGTGAGTGTGGTGGGGTACCTGTACCAGACAGAGGGAGACAGACCAGGGAGAGAGGGGTGAGTGTAGTGGGGTACCTGTACCAGACAGGGGGAGACAGACCAGGGAGAGAGGGGTGAGTGTGGTGGGGTACCTGTACCAGACAGGGGGAGACAGACCAGGGCAGACGGTGAACAGAGAGGGGTGAGTGTAGTGGGGTAACTGTACCAGACAGGGGGAGACAGACCAGGGCAGACGGTGAACAGAGAGGAGGGAGTGTGGTGGGGGTACCTGTACCAGACAGGGGGAGACAGACCAGGGCAGACGTTGAACAGAGAGGGGTGAGTGTGGTGGGGGTACCTGTACCAGACAGGGGGAGACAGACCAGGGCAGACGGTGAACAGAGAGGGGTGAGTGTAGTGGGGTACCTGTACCAGACAGGGGGAGACAGACCAGGGAGAGAGGGGTGAGTGTAGTGGGGTACCTGTACCAGACAGGGGGAGACAGACCAGGGAGAGAGGGGTGAGTGTAGTGGGGTACCTGTACCAGACAGGGGGAGACAGACCAGGGAGAGAGGAGGGAGTGTAGTGGGGTACCTGTACCAGACAGAGGGAGACAGGACAGAGAGAGAGGGGTGAGTGTAGTGGGGTACCTGTACCAGACAGGGGGAGACAGGACAGAGAGAGAGGGGTGAGTGTAGTGGGGTACCTGTACCAGACAGGGGGAGACAGACCAGGGAGAGAGGGGGGAGTGTAGTGGGGTACCTGTACCAGACAGGGGGAGACAGACCAGGGAGAGAGGGGGGAGTGTAGTGGGGTACCTGTACCAGACAGGGGGAGACAGACCAGGGAGAGAGGGGTGAGTGTGGTGGGGGTACCTGTACCAGACAGGGGGAGACAGACCAGGGAGAGAGGGGGAGTGTAGTGGGGTACCTGTACCAGACAGGGGGAGACAGGCCAGGGAGAGAGGGGTGAGTGTAGTGGGGTACCTGTACCAGACAGGGGGAGACAGGCCAGGGAGAGAGGGGTGAGTGTGGTGGGGGTACCTGTACCAGACAGGGGGAGACAGACCAGGGCAGACGGTGAACAGAGAGGGGTGAGTGTGGTGGGCTACCTGTACCAGACAGGGGGAGACAGACCAGGGCAGACGGTGAACAGAGAGGAGGGAGTGTAGTGGGGTACCTGTACCAGACAGGGGGAGACAGACCAGGGCAGACGGTGAACAGAGAGGGGTGAGTGTGGTGGGGTACCTGTACCAGACAGGGGGAGACAGACCAGGGAGAGAGGGGTGAGTGTAGTGGGGTACCTGTACCAGACAGGGGGAGACAGACCAGGGAGAGAGGGGTGAGTGTGGTGGGGTACCTTTACCAGACAGGGGGAGACAGACCAGGGCAGACGGTGAACAGAGAGTAGGGAGTGTAGTGGGGTACCTGTACCAGACAGGGGGAGACAGACCAGGGCAGACGGTGAACAGAGAGGGGTGAGTGTGGTTGGGGTACCTGTACCAGACAGGGGGAGACAGACCAGGGTAGACGGTGAACAGAGAGGGGTGAGTGTGGTGGAGGTACCTGTACCAGACAGGGGGAGACAGACCAGGGTAGACGGTGAACAGAGAGGAGGGAGTGTGGTGGAGGTACCTGTACCAGACAGGGGGAGACAGACCAGGGTAGACGGTGAACAGAGAGGAGGGAGTGTGGTGGAGCTACCTGTACCAGACAGGGGGAGACAGACCAGGGAGAGAGGGGTGAGTGTGGTGGGGGTACCTGTACCAGACAGGGGGAGACAGGCCAAGGAGAGAGGGGTGAGTGTGGTGGGGGTACCTGTACCAGACAGGGGGAGACAGGCCAGGGAAGACTGTGAACAGAGAGGAGGGAGTGTGGTGGGGGTACCTGTACCAGACAGGGGGAGACAGACCAGGGCAGATGGTGAACAGAGAGGGGTGAGTGTGGTGGAGGAGGTACCTGTACCAGACAGGGGGAGACAGACCAGGGAGAGAGGGGTGAGTGTGGTGGGGGTACCTGTACCAGACAGGGGGAGACAGGCCAAGGAGAGAGGGGTGAGTGTGGTGGGGGTACCTGTACCAGACAGGGGGAGACAGGCCAGGGAAGACTGTGAACAGAGAGGAGGGAGTGTGGTGGGGGTACCTGTACCAGACAGGGGGAGACAGACCAGGGCAGATGGTGAACAGAGAGGGGTGAGTGTGGTGGAGGAGGTACCTGTACCAGACAGGGGGAGACAGACCAGGGCAGACGGGGAACAGATCGCCAGGTGGAATCCAAGCAGCAGAGCAGCAGTGCAGCAGACAACAGTAGTAGGCGTCACACCCACTAGGGAGAAGCTTTTATTTCGGGAGGCAGGTTTCTTGCAGAGAATGTCAGTGAATGGTCTTTGAACAGCAGGAGGGGGCTTCAGAGGATGCTTCAAAGACTCCTGCCACTTGTTGGACCCAAAGACATAGACATATTTTACTTCACACCTTAATGCTAATTGAATTTGTATCTGGTCTGTTCTTGCAAGCCTAGGAGCCTTAACTCAGCATTCAATCCCAATAAAATAATATATATCATTGTAATGTGCTTTATTTTATTTTATTTTTATAAAAAAAATATTCTTGGCTTTCAAAACAGCATCAGACCAAACACTACTCACTCAGTTCCAGGTTGGATGGTGTCCTCGGGTCTCTTTTGTTTGTTTGCCCAGAGCTCCGTATAGCTTGGAAAAATAACTTTGGAAGCAGTAATCTCTCCGGTTGATGTTGGTCAAAATGAGGTTGTAGGTTTAGAGTTTTGATCTGGAGCGAAGGCCATGCTGTGGAGGGTAGCATCTTGCATATGTACCTGCCGGAAAATCCAAGTTTATCTAACTCCAAATCTATCCTTTTGTAAAAAAAACACACATGCAGCTGTGTCTCTCTCTCTGTAGGATCAGGACTACATAGACTTAAGTATAAAAAGTTCAAGTAAAGGAATAAATAATCAAGCAAACCAGGCTGCACCATTTTCTTGTGTTTTAAATGTATGGATAGCCAGGGACACACTTCAACACATCTCTTTCATTATTTGTTATTCTTATCTCTTACTTTTGGGGGGGGGGGGGTTTCTTAAAACTGCATTGTTGGTTAAGGGCTCGTAAGTAAGCATGTCACTCACTACAAGGTTGTATTCCTGTTGCATTCAGCGCTTGTGACAAATACAATTTGATTTGATTTGAAACATCATTTGAAGTATTTGTGTTTAGTGAGTCCTCCAGATCAGAGGCAGTAGGGATGACCAGGGATGTTCTGTTTAGTGAGTCCTCCAGATCAGAGGCAGTAGGGATGACCAGGGATGTTCTGTTTAGTGAGTCCTCCAGATCAGAGGCAGTAGGGATGACCAGGGATGTTCTGTTTAGTGAGTCCTCCAGATCAGAGGCAGTAGGGATGACCAGGGATGTTCTCTGTTTAGTGAGTCCTCCAGATCAGAGGCAGTAGGGACGACCAGGGATGTTCTCTGTTTAGTGAGTCCTCCAGATCAGAGGCAGTAGGGATGACCAGGGATGTTCTGTTTAGTGAGTCCTCCAGATCAGAGGCAGTAGGGATGACCAGGGATGTTCTCTGTTTAGTGAGTCCTCCAGATCAGAGGCAGTAGGGATGTTCAGGGATGTTCTCTGTTTAGTGAGTCCTCCAGATCAGAGGCAGTAGGGATGACCAGGGATGTTCTCTGTTTAGTGAGTCCTCCAGATCAGAGGCAGTAGGGATGACCAGGGATGTTCTCTGTTTAGTGAGTCCTCCAGATCAGAGGCAGTAGGGATGACCAGGGATGTTCTGTTTAGTGAGTCCATCAGGTCAGAGGCAGTAGGGATGACCAAGGATGTTCTGTTTAGTGAGTCCGCCAGATCAGAGGCAGTAGGGACGACCGGGGATGTTCTGTTTAGTGAGTCCTCCAGATCAGAGGCAGTAGGGACGACCGGGGATGTTCTGTTTAGTGAGTCCTCCAGATCAGAGGCAGTAGGGATGACCAGGGATGTTCTGTTTAGTGAGTCCTCCAGATCAGAGGATAGATGTTGTGGTGGCAGCAGCTGTAGAGAAGTACTTGGGTGTACATGATTTTACTGCAGAAGAGTTACAGATTGTTTTGTACCATAGTGTCCCGTCCTCCCAAGCCGTTGGCCTGATGCAGGATCAGATAGGGTCAATGTAGTGGAATAGTTGTTTTATAAAAAATAAAAAAACTTTTTGAACCTTTATTTAACTAGGCAAGTCAGTTAAGAACACATTCTTATTTACAATGATGGCCTACCGGGGAACAGTGGGATAACTGCCTTGATCAGGGGCAAAATTACAGATTTTTACCTTGTCAGCTCAGGGATTCGATCCAGCAACCTTTTGGTTACTGGCCTACCGCCCCAAAAGTGATGAGTTTTTTTAATGGGTGTAGGGTTAGTTGGTAGGGTAATGGGTGTAGGGTTAGTTGGTAGGGTAATGGGTGTAGGGTTAGTTGGTAGGGTAATGGGTGTGGGGTTAGTTGGTGGGTGTAGGGTTAGTTGGTAGGGTAATGGGTGTGGGGTTAGTTGGTAGGGTAATATTTTCTTCACAAAGTGTTATGAATTACAATTACAGAGTAGTAGGCTGATACACAGCCAATACAGTAGGAGGCAGCATGCACCTATACCATTTGTTTGCAGACTGACATAATACCAAAGAATAAGAAGTAGGGACGTCCCAAGGATCCCGGATAGCATGGACCATTCGGAAATGTCGTCATTTCAGTATGCGTCTGCGCACAATATCGAAACACTTCCACCGTGGAACGTCCATTCGCTTTTATCCAGAAGGAAAAATCATCATATTTTCAGATTTAGGTAAGCATCAAAAATCTTTGAATAGCTATTTACAAAGTTTCTAGATATATGAAACCTATGGCATTATTGTAGGCTAACGTTACTCTTAAAGTTGAGGAATGTACGTAGCAGGCTTAGTGGCTAGCTTGCTAGCGTTAGCACGATGAAGATGTCTATTGCCAATGTCTTGATCATATTAGGAGGATAATGAATGTTTTAACTTAGGACTTACAAAAATATAGCAGCCCAAGTTGATGTGCAGCTAAGCAGTCTGCCGTGTAGTAGGTTAAGGGGACAAAATGGAACTTTGGTTTTGGTGTTAGGCAGGACAAACCCGTTTTGCATATTTTTGGTATAACACCAAAATGAATCAATCGCAGCACGTTTTTGGAATAATTCAGCAGTTTTTTTTTTACCTGATTAAGTACAATACCATTGGAATTAATGTTACAATCTAAACCTTTTTCATAAGTACAAATATTTTACTTTCAGCTTTTTGAAGCTGGTGTACCGAAAGTAAACAACGCAAAAACGAAACTTGAGAACGGGACGCATAGAAATAGCGAACATAGAACAGATCTACAGCTTTTTAGACTTGATTTCAATGAGAAAGAAATGTCTTATAGATCTGTCAATGTGTATTTGGTCGGGTCGCCCAAAAAGTTACCTTTGCCAATTGTGTGCAACTGCAGCCTGCCTTGAGTGTCCCCTATGTTCCATCATGAACACCCCCCCTCGATCACTTTTCAATGTTGGTCAAAAGGGAAATAAAAGTATTATCTGTTTTTTTGCCCCCTCCCTCCTTGCTAGAACATGTCTTGGGTATTCTCCCTTGCATATTTTCTTAAGTTAGATGGGGAGGGGCGGTGAACAGCAATCTTCAAGTCTTTCCACAGATTTGGGCATTGGCTGACTTCCACATTCTTGTTCTGAAGCCATGAAGCTAACTGTCTAGAGACAGGCTTACCGCTGTGAGCTAACTGTCTAGAGACAGGCTTACCGCTGTGAGCTAACTGTCTAGAGACAGGCTTACCGCTGTGAGCTAACTGTCTAGAGACAGGCTTACCGCTGTGAGCTAACTGTCTAGAGACAGGCTTACCGCTGTGAGCTAACTGTCTAGAGACAGGCTTACCGCTGTGAGCTAACTGTCTAGAGACAGGCTTACCGCTGTGAAGCTAACTGTCTAGAGACAGGCTTACCGCTGTGAAGCTAACTGTCTAGAGACAGGCTTACCGCTGTGAGCTAACTGTCTAGAGACAGGCTTACCGCTGTGAGCTAACTGTCTAGAGACAGGCTTACCGCTGTGAGCTAACTGTCCAGAGACAGGCTTACCGCTGTGAAGCTAACTGTCTAGAGACAGGCTTACCGCTGTGAGCTAACTGTCTAGAGACAGGCTTACCGCTGTGAGCTAACTGTCTAGAGACAGGCTTACCGCTGTGAGCTAACTGTCTAGAGACAGGCTTACCGCTGTGAGCTAACTGTCCAGAGACAGGCTTACCGCTGTGAAGCTAACTGTCTAGAGACAGGCTTACCGCTGTGAGCTAACTGTCTAGAGACAGGCTTACCGCTGTGAGCTAACTGTCTAGAGACAGGCTTACCGCTGTGAGCTAACTGTCTAGAGACAGGCTTACCGCTGTGAGCTAACTGTCTAGAGACAGGCTTACCGCTGTGAGCTAACTGTCTAGAGACAGGCTTACCGCTGTGAGCTAACTGTCCAGAGCTGTATTTGCGTGCGGTGCACTTTTTAAAAATGTTTATCTTAGCCAGTGGACTTCTGGTAAGTAAAGCTTTAGTGAGGAAAGTGATGGGATCAGGTACAACTACGTTTAGCCGCCCTCAAAATGAATATTTATGAGCAATTCCTCCCACCCACAACTTCTCCCCTGAATGCATGTTTTATTTTATTTGAAGGAGTTGAAAGAAACCCTACCTCTTCTTTAAATAATCCAACAGCCTTTCGAGAACTCACACTTGACCTCCTCCCTAATACCTTAATAGCTACGACTTTGCTGATAGCTACTTTATTGAGGAAAAATTTACCTACAACTGTGATACGTGGTTGTCCCACCTAGCGATCTTAAGATGACTGCACTCACTGTAAATCCCTCTGGATGAGAGCCTCTGCTAAATTACTCAAATGTATAAAAAAAACGCTGGGCGAAGGCTGAAATTGGGATTGGGAGTTAAAGGGGAGTGGAAACACTAGGATTTAGAACTTAGATTTCCTTTCTAAAGGGTTTACATTCCCCTTTAAATAAGCACATTATCAACTGCACACGCACCAAAAACCCTGTTTTAACAAGTGGCAATAAATCAGGTCATGGGGGAAATCAGGTCGTACCTGCTGTTGACACTAACACAACAACAAAAAACACATGGACACTTGAGATTTTTTAAAAATCACAGTTTAGAGAACAACCTGCAATAGACAATTAGCTACACTTTGGAGTGGTGCGTTTTGATTTGGGGGTCGCCAAAATGGAAAAAGAAACTCAACACTTATTTGTCAATCACTCACATCGATATCACTTTGAAATCAATTGAGCTAGAGGGGGAGATGAGGTTGCACATCCTGTTAAAACTAACACAGCTAAAAGAGAAACACAATCTTGGAATAATGTGTACTTCACTGTTTCGAGGACAATTTGTTGAGGACCGCTAGCTACATTTTGAGGCGTTGCATTTTGATTCAAGTGGGTGGCCAACGCAGTGAGTGTAACAACACCTTTCTGTTAATCACTTCCTCGGATATCACCCGGAAATCAATGGAACGGGGCGTTCGGGGGGGGTGCTGTTTAAACTAACACTATTCAAAGACCACGCGGGATCTTGGAATAACCTATACGTGGTTGGTTAGATGAACTTGTGAAATGCTATCTAATAATTTGGCAATGTAAAAATGTATTTGAATGTGATTTTCACAGTCTGAAATAATGGTTGCCTGCCATTTTGGCTTTATGTTGGAGATCTGTCTCCTTTCACGTAAAAGAGTGTGTTCTGATGTCATTTATTTAACATGCTACTTACTGTACAGCCACTGCATTCAAATGTTTTATTTACAGTGCCTTGCGAAAGTATTCGGCCCCCTTGAACTTTGCGACCTTTTGCCACATTTCAGGCTTCAAACATAAAGATATAAAACTGTATTTGTTTGTGAAGAATCAACAACAAGTGGGACACAATCATGAAGTGGAACGACATTTATTGGATATTTCAAACTTTTTTAACAAATCAAAAACTGAAAAATTGGGCGTGCAAAATTATTCAGCCCCCTTAAGTTAATACTTTGTAGCGCCACCTTTTGCTGCGATTACAGCTGTAAGTCGCTTGGGGTATGTCTCTATCAGTTTTGCACATCGAGAGACTGAAATTTCTTCCCATTCCTCCTTGCAAAACAGCTCGAGCTCAGTGAGGTTGGATGGAGAGCATTTGTGAACAGCAGTTTTCAGTTCTTTCCACAGATTCTCGATTGTATTCAGGTCTGGACTTTGACTTGGCCATTCTAACATCTGGGTATGTTTATTTTTGAACCATTCCATTGTAGATTTTGCTTTATGTTTTGGATCATTGTCTTGTTGGAAGACAAATCTCCGTCCCAGTCTCAGGTCTTTTGCAGACTCCATCAGGTTTTCTTCCAGAATGGTCCTGTATTTGGCTCCATCCATCTTCCCATCAATTTTAACCATCTTCCCTGTCCCTGCTGAAGAAAAGCAGGCCCAAACCATGATGCTGCCACCACCATGTTTGACAGTGGGGATGGTGTGTTCAGCTGTGTTGCTTTTACGCCAAACATAACGTTTTGCATTGTTGCCAAAAAGTTCAATTTTGGTTTCATCTGACCAGAGCACCTTCTTCCACATGTTTGGTGTGTCTCCCAGGTGGCTTGTGGCAAACTTTAAACTACACTTATGGATATCTTTAAGAAATGGCTTTCTTCTTGCCACTCTTCCATAAAGGCCAGATTTGTGCAATATACGACTGATTGTTGTCCTATGGACAGAGTCTCCCACCTCAGCTGTAGATCTCTGCAGTTCATCCAGAGTGATCATGGGCCTCTTGGCTGCATCTCTGATCAGTCTTCTCCTTGTATGAGCTGAAAGTTTAGAGGGACGGCCAGGTCTTGGTAGATTTGCAGTGGTCTGATACTCCTTCCATTTCAATATTATCGCTTGCACAGTGCTCCATGGGATATTTAAAGCTTGGGAAATCTTTTTGTATCCAAATCCGGCTTTAAACTTCTTCACAACAGTATCTCGGACCTGCCTGGTGTGTTCCTTGTTCTTCATGATGCTCTCTGCGCTTTTGACGGACCTCTGAGACTATCACAGTGCAGGTGCATTTATACGGAGACTTGATTACACACTGGTGGATTGTATTTATCATCATTAGTCATTTAGGTCAACATTGGATCATTCAGAGATCCTCACTGAACTTCTGGAGAGTTTGCTGCACTGAAAGTAAAGGGGCTGAATAATTTTGCACGCCCAATTTTTCAGTTTTTGATTTGTTAAAAAAGTTTGAAATATCCAATAAATGTCGTTCCACTTCATGATTGTGTCCCACTTGTTGTTGATTCTTCACAAAAAAATACAGTTTTATATCTTTATGTTTGAAGCCTGAAATGTGGCAAAAGGTCGCAAAGTTCAAGGGGGCCGAATACTTTCGCAAGGCACTGTATTTAATTTATGTCACCTTTTATTTAACTAGGCAAGTCAGTTAAGAACAAAGTCTTATTTTCAATGACGGCCAAACCCGGACGACGCTGGGCCAATTGTGCGACGGCCTATGGGACTCCCAATCACGGCTGGTTGTGATACAGCCTGTTTTTGAACCAGGGTGTCTGCAGTGGCACTACACCGAGATGCAAGGCACTACACCGAGATGCAAGGCACTACACCGAGATGCAGTGCCTTAGACCGCTGCGCCACTCTGGAGCCAAGCTGAATTTAGCCGCTTATCAGTGTCCAAATCTGCCATTTTCAAACCGGGGTATGAGTGTAAAGGGTTAAGAAGAGTTTTTACGCCCCTGGGTGTGTTAAGCTCTCCAGCTTGTCGTCCTAAAAACAGGAAATTAGTTAGCATTTTCTACCTCTGGATCGTTGGCCATTCATATGGGGGAAATTAATTGGGTTTTGGGATATACGCTGAAAAGGGGTCTGAGGTTAAAGGCATCTGCATACAGGTTCGTTTGGCTCCAAGCAGAACTTAGCTCGGCGATGCCAATGTCTGTGCTCGCATAATCCATAAAGACTTAACCGTTGAAAAACTAGAGAAAAGTAGCAATATTACTGTTTTGTCCCTCTTGAGCCACCGTAGTAACGGCATAGCCAGTAACACTTCCTTAAAATAAACCAAATTAATCTAAGATAAAAATCTGTAATTTTAACGTTTTTGCTGAGGTCTTAGTCACACAATTTCCCATCTAGCTAAGATGTTTGGTGCAGTACTTCAAGTGAAAAAATGTGCATAAACTACGAATGCACTGCAGACAGTAGGCCCTAGCTGCACTGCAGACAGTAGGCCCTAGCTGCACTGCAGACAGTAGGCCCTAGCTGCACTGCAGACAGTAGGCCCTAGCTGCACTGCAGACAGTAGGCTTTAGCTGCACTGCAGACAGTAGACCCTAGCTGCACTGCAGACTTTAGGCCCTAGCTGCACTGCAGACTTTAGGCCCTAGCTGCACTGCAGACTTTAGGCTCTAGCTGCACTGCAGACTTTAGGCCCTAGCTGCACTGCAGACAGTAGGTCCTAGCTGCACTGCAGACTTTAGGACCTAGCTGCACTGCAGACTTTAGGTCCTAGCTGCACTGCAGACTTTAGGTCCTAGCTGCACTGCAGACTTTAGGTCCTAGCTGCACTGCAGACTTTAGGCCCTAGCTGCACTGCAGACAGTAGGACCTAGCTGCACTGCAGACTTTAGACCCTAGCTGCACTGCAGACTTTAGGCCCTAGCTGCACTGCAGACTTTAGGCCCTAGCTGCACTGCAGACTTTAGGCCCTAGCTGCACTGCAGACTTTAGGCCCTAGCTGCACTGCAGACTTTAGGCCCTAGCTGCACTGCAGACTTTAGGCCCTAGCTGCACTGCAGACTTTAGGCCCTAGCTGCACTGCAGACTTTAGGCCCTAGCTGCACTGCAGACTTTAGGCCCTAGCTGCACTGCAGACTTTAGGCCCTAGCTGCACTGCAGACTGTAGGCCCTAGCTGCACTGCAGACTTTAGGTCCTAGCTGCACTGCAGACTTTAGGTCCTAGCTGCACTGCAGACTTTAGGCCCTAGCTGCACTGCAGACTTTAGGCCCTAGCTGCACTGCAGACTTTAGGCCCTAGCTGCACTGCAGACTTTAGGCCCTAGCTGCACTGCAGACTTTAGGCCCTAGCTGCACTGCAGACTTTAGGCCCTAGCTGCACTGCAGACTTTAGGCCCTAGCTGCACTGCAGACTTTAGGCCCTAGCTGCACTGCAGACTTTAGGCCCTAGCTGCACTGCAGACTTTAGGCCCTAGCTGCACTGCAGACTTTAGGCCCTAGCTGCACTGCAGACTGTAGGCCCTAGCTGCACTGCAGACTTTAGGTCCTAGCTGCACTGCAGACTTTAGGCCCTAGCTGCACTGCAGACTTTAGGCCCTAGCTGCACTGCAGACTTTAGGCCCTAGCTGCACTGCAGACTTTAGGCCCTAGCTGCACTGCAGACTTTAGGCCCTAGCTGCACTGCAGACTTTAGGCCCTAGCTGCACTGCAGACTTTAGGCCCTAGCTGCACTGCAGACTTTAGGCCCTAGCTGCACTGCAGACTTTAGGCCCTAGCTGCACTGCAGACTTTAGGCCCTAGCTGCACTGCAGACTTTAGGTCCTAGCTGCACTGCAGACAGTAGGCCCTAGCTGCACTGCAGACTTTAGGCCCTAGCTGCACTGCAGACAGTAGGTCCTAGCTGCACACTCTTCTCTTTCGTTGAATGACACAACTTAATTGAAGAATCTCATCCGTAGTTCCCTCCCCTAATGTTGACCAATCACAGACAAAAGGGCGTGTACTTCAACTACCAATCTTAAAGTTGGCTCAACATTTTTTTTCGTCCGAACAGCTGGGGGAAAAAAACCTGTGGAACATCAGAACAAACAAAAGCATCACAAAATGTCATAATACATGCGCAGACTGTTTCGACTGGGTCACATGCAACCGGCTTAACAAAGGCTTAGCAGATCTTATACGTTTTGTTCTATGATATATCAGTCAGTTAACATGACCTTTTTTAATGAAAGCTTTGTGTTTGTTTTGATGACAAAAATGCCTAAAAATTCACAAAAAGTTTTGTTGATTGATGAAGATGATCTCATAGAACAAAAGGTATGAGGTCTCCTAAGCCTGTGTTTACTACATACCTTATTTTTGGTGTTTATCCGAAAACCCAACAAAAAAAAACATTCATTTCTCCATAGGCTTTGGCCAACGAGCCAGGGCAGAGTTAGCCTCCGTTACTGCCAGGAAATGCCATTACTGTTTCTCAATATTCACTAGGAAGCAAAGAGAATTAAACAGGGAGGGACATACTTAAATTTGTCCAATAGAAACTCTTGTTTTTTGTTGCAAAACACAACTGTTTAAGATACTATTTTGCTCACATGAGCAAAACCTTGTAAACACCTGCAAGACTTTAGTTAGTATGCATGTATTTCAGTCTGGTGCACGTGATAGCCACACAGACACTTGCATGTGGAAGTCTGTTTAATAATACTTTCCTGTGGCTATTTTTGTCTCATTCAGAACTATATAAGAACCACCCACTGACAATCGGCAGAGTAAGTTAAGATACAGTGGGGAGAACAAGTATTTGATACACTGCCGATTTTGCAGGTTTTCCCTACTTACAAAGCATGTAGAGGCCTGTAATTTTATTTTATTCAAAAATGAGTAGTGTTGCTGTTCAGGCAAGGGATAGCATCAGGGACTATGTGCCATAGTGTCTGTGCATAATATGATCTTGTTTACTTGCCCCATATCACATGTTCTCATTTCCTCTCACCAGAGATAAGCCAATAATATTATTTGTCTAAAAAAGTCCACTATTGCTTCCTGTGCAATTCAACAGGGACAACTTTTAGGCACTATGTGGATAAGAGCGGCCATTTAGCATTCTAAATGAAACAACCTTTGTTTAATGTTTGACTTTGTTTTCTCTGCCCCCTCTGTTGCAGGTTGCCCTTTGACCTGACCCGTGTAGCTACAGTGATGGTCTGCATTCCCTGCATCGTCATTCCAGTCCTCTTGTGGGTGTACAAGAGGTTCCTTGAACCAATCATCTACCCCTTCATTGGTCCAATCATAAGCCGATTCTGGCCAACAAGGAAAGCTGTCCAGGAGAGTGGCATAGGAACTGGTGACGTGAAAGCCAGTGAAAAGAGCAATGGTTGTCCAGTGATGAGCAATGGAGCTTGCAAGGTAATACACCTGTTATTGGATTGTGGACTGGGGGAGCGTGCCATCACTTGTAGCAATCTCCGGTGACCAAGCCCCAGACCGGCTGGCTACACATGCTGGAGGAAGTCATGACACACATTGTAATATGCATGACACCAATACATATACATGCATAGTGTCCATAGGCAGATGGGTGGCATCCCACAACGTTAACAGTGTTCTAGAATACAATACATTCTGAAAGTATTTACACCCCTTGAATGATGTTACGTTACAGCCTGATTCTAAAATGGATTCAATTGTTTTTTTTCCCCTCATCAATCTTCACACTGCCCCATAATGACAAAGCAAATGACATTTTTCCGAATTGATAAACAATACCTTTATAGTACTCTTTATTTTTTAAATTGTAGAATAATAGTGAACATATCAAATCTATGAAATAACACATATGGAATCATGTAGTAACCAAAAAAAAAAGTGTTAAACAAATCTAAATATATTTGAGATTCTTCAAAGTAGCCATCCTTTGCCTTGATGACAGCTTTGCACACTGATATCACATTACACAAGTATTCAGACCCTTTACTCAGTACTTTGTTGAAACACCTTTGGCAGTGATTACAGCCTCGAGTCTTGTTAGGTGTGACGCTACAAGCTTGGCAGACTTGTATTTGGGGAGTTTCTCCCATTCTTCTCTGCAGATCCTCTCAAGCTCTGTCAGGTTGGATGGGGAGCGTCTGCACAGCTATTTTTTTGTCTCTCCAGAGATGTTCGATCGGGTTCAAGTCCGGGCTCTGGCTGGGCCACTCGAGGACATTCAGAGACTTGTCTCGAAGCCACCCTTGTACTGTCTTGGCTGTGTGCTCAGGGTCGTTGTTCTATTGGAAGGTGAACCTTCACCCCAGTGAGATTCTCTCCCGATTGGTCAGTTTGGCCAGGCAGCCAGCTCTAGGGAGAGTTGGTGGTTCCAAATCTCTTCCATTTAAGAATGATGGAGGCCACTCTGTTATTGTGGACCTTCAATGCTGCAGACATTTTTTGGTATCCTTCCCCAGATCTGTACCTCAAAACAATCCTGTCTCGGAGCTTTACGGACAATTTCTTCAACCTCTCATTGCTTGGTTTTTGCTCTGACATGCACTGTCAACTGTGGGACCTTATATAGACAGGTGTGTGCCTTTCCAAATCATGTCCAATCAATTGAATTTACCACAGGTGGACTTCAATCAAGTTGTAGAAACATCTTAAGGATGACCAATGGAAACAGGATGCACCTGAGCTCAATTTAGAGTCTCATAGCAAAGGGTCTGAATTCTTATGTAAATAAGATATTTCTGTTAAAATTTTTCTTAAAACCTGTTTTCGCTTTGTTATTATGGGGTATTGTGTGTAGATTAATGAGGGGTAAAAATTACTTATTCAATTTTTGGAATAAGGCTGTAACGTAACAAAATGTTAAGTCAAGGTGTCTGAATACTTTCTGAATGCACTGCTGGTCTGGCATTTCCAAGACTAATGCATGCATGTCGCAGACCGTAAATCTTTCGTTTGTTCCTTTAGAAAATGTTGACTGATTTGTTGGATTCAACAGCATCCCACTTACTTTAGAGCAAGGGTATTCAATCGGGAGTCCGCAGAGGTACTGCAGGTGGTCTGCAAAAAAATATATATAAAAAAAATAATAATTACAATTTTTATTTCAATGTTTTTGAATATGGCAAAATCAAATAAATGTTGAATTACATGCCTACAGTAGAAAATAGAAAATCCTATTTCTGATGATGTCAACTTTATTTCTCAACTCCTAATGTTGAGCAAATTACACTCACTGGAGAATCTGACATGGGCTTTGAAAAATCACCCACACATAGACTACCAGTCAATGGGCTACCAGTCAATGGGCTACCAGTCAATGGGCGGTAAGTGGCGCTGGCTGCTGGCAAGCTTTTTTGACATGGATATTTTATTTAACCAGCTGAACAGCTGCTCTTAATGAAAATGTGTTCGGAGTTACCTTTCAATCTTATAGGCTATTAGTTTACACTTCCAATTATAATATGTTGATAACTTCTCCTTGCCATTCAGCTGATGGTAGACAATAAAAAAAATAAACATTTTTTTTGCTAACATATGATGAGACCTGCAGGGGTTCCATGGGCAAGAAAAGGTTGAATACCCCTGCTTTAGAGTGAACATGTTGTTTACAAGGCTTCTAGACTGTTGCTACTTCTGTTGTCGATTGTTAACTATTGAAGCCATCTTTCTTTTCAGACTGAAGTCAATGGTGTTGCTGCAAATGGGCCGGCTGCAAATGGGACGGCTGCAAATGGGCCGGCTTCTACAGTGTCTGACAAGAAGACTGACTAACATCTCCAGTTTTGTCAACTGTGAAAATATTTGAATACAATATGGAGAACTTAACTTTACCGTTCTTATTTTCTGAAATTGACTAATTGTGGGATCTTTTAATGCTGGCCTGGATTTAACATAGCAACACATATTGTACATTTTCCCGTAATGCTCATTTCAGTTGTTTTGAGGAATAGAATATATGTAGAAAATATTTCTGCCTTTGTTTTATCATGCTTGATTCCCTCATGTATTTATTATAACAGATACAATACCTACTTCTTTATTATATTAAGTACATATTTAATTTTCTAATTCCGAAATTAATTATTAGCAATGATTAAAAAGAACATTTAAACACATTCCGACCTTGTGATTTTTAAGCATTTGCTTTTCCCCCCTTTTAATGTGCAATGTATAAATAAACCTATGGATTACTATCATTGTTTTTGCTCTCCTAGTGGATCTCATTTAGCCTGTTTTCAACGGTTTATACTCTTAACCTTTATTTAACCAGGCTGGTCAATAAAGAACTCATTCTTATTTACAATGAAGGTGTGGCAAGAGGCAAAACCCCTCCTTTGGGGACCGGGTCTGAAAAAACAATGTAAGACAAAATGGGCAACAGACGGACACTGGCAACAGCACAAATACAACAGCAAACAGTGTGTGAAGTAAAACCACATTCTTCCTTAAATAAGACAACGCAAAGTAGTGACATCGGGTGACAAATAGAAACTACAACATCTTAACGACCTGTTCATCCATTTGTACTTTGGGGACACCAGGTCCTGGAGTTTTAGGTTGGCTTGGAGGGAATTCCAAGACCAGGGATCTGAGTAATGACAATATCTTTTATCCGTGCTCACTTCTAATATTCGGGACTGTTGGCAAGATCTGAGCTTGTATGTGTGTTTATTTTGAGCTGGAATTATATATAAAAAGGCATATATATGTATATATATATATATATATATATATATATATATATATATATACTGTATATATATTTTTATATACACACATCGTGGGGCAAAAAAGTATTTCATCAGCCACCAATTGTGCAAGTTCTCCCACTTAAAAAGATGAGAGAGGCCTTTAATTTTCATCATAGGTACACTTCAACTATGACAGACAAAATTAGGGGGGAAAAATCCAGAAAATAACATTAGGATTTTTTTATGAATTTATTTGCAAATTATGGTGGATAATAAGTATTTGTCTCACCTACAAATAAACAAGATTTCTGGCTCTCACAGACCTTCTTTAAGAGGCTCCTCTGTCCTTCACTCGTTACCTGTATTAATGGCACCTGTTTGAACTTGTTATCAGTATAAAAGACACCTGTCAACAACCTCATAAACAGTCACACTCCAAACTCCACTATGGCCAAGACCAAAGAGCTGTCAAAGGACACCAGAAACAAAATTGTAGACCTGCACCAGGCTGGGAAGACTGAATCTGCAATAGGTAAGCAGCTTGGTTTGAAGAAATCAACTGTGGGAGCAATTATTAGGAAATGGAAGACATACAAGACCACTGATAATCTCGAGCTGTTTTGCCAGGAGGAATGGGAAAAAACTTTCAGTCTCTCGATGTGCAAAACTGATAGAGACATACCCCAAGCGACTTACAGCTGTAATCGCAGCAAAAGGTGGCGCTACAAAGTATTAACTTAAGGGGGCTGAATAATTTTGCATGCCCAATTTTTCAGTTTTTGATTTGTTAAAAAAGTTTGAAATATCCAATAAATGTCGTTCCACTTCATGATTGTGTCCCACTTGTTGTTGATTCTTCACAAAAAAATACAGTTTTATATCTTTATGTTTGAAGCCTGGAATGTGGCAAAAGGTCGCAAAGTTCAAGGGGCTGAATATTTTCTGCAAGGCACTGTTTTTATTAAATTAACATGGAAATAACAAAAAAAAAAGCAAAGAGAACGACCGAAACAGTTCTGGCTGGTGCAGACACACAACAGAAAACAATCACCCACAACTCAAAATGGGAAAAACAGGCTACCTAGTATGGATACAGTTTTATATCTTTATGTTTGAAGCCTGAAATGTGGCAAAAGGTCGCAAAGTTCAAGGGGGCCGAATACTTTCGCAAGGCACTGTATATATATATAGTTGAAGTCAGTAGTTTACATACACCTTAGCCAAATACATTTAATCTAAGTAAAAATTCCCTGTTTTAGGTCAGTTAGGATCACCACTTTATTATAAGAACGTGAAATGTCAGAATAATAGTAGAGAGAATAATTTATTTCAGCTTTTATTTCTTTCATCACATTCCCAGTGGGTCAGAAGTTTACATACATTCAATTAGTATTTGGTAGCGTTGCCTTTAAATTGTTTAACTTGGGTCAAATGTTTCGAGTAGCCTTCCACAAGCTTCCCACAATAAGTTGGGTGAATTTTGGGCCATTCTTCCTGACAGAGACAGGTTTGTAGGCCTCCTTGCTCACTCACGCTTTTTCAGTTCTGCCCACAAATGTTCTAGATGATTGAGGTCAGGGCTTTGTGATGGTCATTCCAATACCTTGACTTTGTTGTCCTTAAGCCATTTTCCACAACTGTGGAAGTATGCTTGGGGTCATTGTCCATTTGGAAGACCCATTTGCAACCAAACTTTATCTTCCTGACTGATGTCTTGAGATGTTGCTTCAATATATCCACATAATTTTCCTTCCTCATGAAGCCATCTATTTTGTGAAGTGCACCAGTCCCTCCTGCAGCAAAGCACCACCACAACATGATGCTGCCAACCCCGTGCTTCACGGTCGGGATGGTGTTCTTCGGGCTTGCAAGACTCCCCCTTTTTCCTCCAAAAATAGTGATGGTCATTATGGCCAAACAGTTATCTTTGTTTCGTCAGACCAGAGGACACTTCTCCAAAAAGTACGATCTTTGTCCCTATGTGCAGTTGTACTTTTGTACCTGTTTACTATATAACCAGGGAGGCCAGTTGAGAACAAGTTCTCATTTACAACTGCGACCTGGCCAAGATAAAGCAAAGCAGTGGGACAAAAATCAAACAACAGTGTTACATATAAATGTACAGTCAATAACACATTAGAAAAAAAAGTATTCCCAGTTATGTGAAATCCATAGATTAGAGCCTAATGAATTTATTTAAATTGACTGATTTCCTGATATGAACTGTAAACATAGTTTGTGGCATTTTATATTTTTGTTCAGTATAGTATCACCATAGTACAACACAGAGGGAAAAGTTCAATGAATAAACTATTTTCTGGCGACAAACGAAAAACATAATTTGCGCCTGTAATAACACCCAATACTCAGTTTGTGTTTCCTTGCGAGGTTCTTTACATGGGTGGTGAAGTTTAACTTCTCATCCACCCAATCTCCCAGATATCTGTCTTGCTCTATAGAATGTTCTTCCAAGCTTGTAATTACAAAATGCTATGCATTATGTGAACGAGTGCTCGGGAGTGTCAACTCACAGGGGGCTTGTTTATCTTTAACCCTATGAAATAATCCACCTATCAAGAAAATGTCGATTAAAATAGTTTTTCTCAGTTACCACACCTGTGAATCAACCAGAAGTGGTTTAGGGAACTGTTCATCTTTTTTTTTCCATTCTAAAACTTTCACTACTTGACAACATTTTTAAGGATTATTCAGATTATCAACTATAGATTTGAAGTAGTGGTCTGCTTTCAGTTTTTGGGTCGTAGCCACACCCTGATTCTGATGGTGTTTAAAAGCCATCCAATCATCAGCTGAATCAGACCTTACTTTAGCGCACAAAGCATTCTGTTTCTTTACGAGTTCAGTTAGTTCTTCTGAGAACCAGGGGTTGTCTCTGCACTTCTGTATTGTTTGAAAGAGCCATGCTTGTTGCACACATCATGAAATGCTTTATGGAAGTAAGAAAAGGCTAATTCAACTGTATTCCAGGCAATAATCCCTCCAAATAACCTGAGTGTCAAACTGCTTCCAGTTTCTTTTCACGATGATATGTGGAGGTAGGTTAGGAATTTTACCATCCCTCACACAGGCAGCAGCACAGTGGTGACTTATACTGTATCATTAGCAACAAAAAAACACCAGAAGAATTAAAACAATGTGGAGTTTTGTTTAAAACAATTTTAGAGGACACTTTGCATTGAACTGTGTTCCATTGTTAAGTCTAACCAGCTCCATTGCTGTCATTATCAAGCCAAACATGACAATTCCATAACGAGTTGCCAAGAGAGCAGAAACAGACCAGCACCCAGGCTTGATCACATTGCAGCATAGAATAATTTGCTCATCTGTTATTGCTTATCTGTTATTTCTCCTGTATGGGGATAAAGTAACCCCATCAGACAACACTATCATAACCATAAGTCCTTCACAGACACACTAGGCTTGGAGTAAAAAGCACGCTCTCCATTTAAATCGTTTTTTAGTCCAGCACTTAATCTGTGTCCGGAACATGTCCCACAGAGTTTTTGATGCATCAATTGAGTCACTTGACCTCTAGCTACTAGGGCCAGCGATGGAGAAATATCCGTGACCCCTACGCTAGTTACAGTAACTAAGGTTATATTCCTTAGCCACTGCAATTTTAAAATGTTAAAAAAAAAAAAAAAAGTTTGAAGAAGATTCATGCCTTGATAAGGAACTGCCCCCATCAGAGTTTAGGGCGGAACATTCCAGAGTGAACGTTTCAGATAGAAAAATAATGTCTAGAATCGTCTCGGCTTTGACAGTTTACAGTGTTGGTTCCGTTCTAGGCATTTATATCTTCAACGTATTGACGTTACCCTTCCGCTCAACTGTCAGAGTGACGTTCTCTTCACGCAAGTCTGTGGCGACGTGGAAATATGTTGGAAGGGGACTAGAGTAAAGTCGGAGCTTTCTCAAATTCTTTATTTAGTAAACATTTGTTTATCATTGACCTTTACAGCTATAGCAACTGTTCAACCTAAGCAGAAGACTGTCAAGAACCTGGGAGAAGAACGCGAGATAGGTGCCACGAGAGCTGTGAGCTGATGCTATGTGGCTAGATAGCTAGCATAACTTAGTTGTTAGCTCACTACCCAGACATAGCTAACTAGTTAATCTATGAATTAGCTAGCTCGCGTGTTATTGTAATCTCATGCCAGTTACAAATTCAGTTTCACAACCATGTAGGAAGCGTGTCTCTAACCGCTGCATTTAGACCGTTTGATGAGCTAACGTTAGCTAGCTGCAGCTAGGGGGTGTGTAACGTTACTAACGTAAAGTAACCAACAGTCGCGTTAGTTAGCTAGCTTGCTATCTATTAAGCAAGTCCATTAACACCTTTCTGTGTTAACCAATGACGTTACTTGTCTGGTCAATATTTTATTTTTTACTGAAAATGTATCTCTACTGTAACTGTCAGACATCGATGTGCAAGGAGTGTGAAACGCAGTTTTGCGGCTGCTGCTTGTAGCTAGCTGGCTAACTAGTTAGGTTGCTATAGACTAGCTAGCAAGTCCATGGACACCTTTCTGTATTAACTAGCTAATACTTTAAAGTCTGGTCGATATTTATGATTATTTTGTAAACTTAAAATGTATAGATAACTCTCAGTCACAGATGTGGCACTATTGCTGAAGGCCATGACATGGGTGTGATCAAATGAATGTGTGTACTAAAGGTGTGTAAGCAAACCGTAAGTCGATGGGCCAAACTCATCCTGTATTGCACCAGGTATGTTGAACAATGAACATGCCACGCAATGCATCACTATGCACCAGGCAGTCAATGTTTGTCACCTTACATGCATTGTGTGACAAAGTCAGCGCTTACACTTAAATGAATTCAGCCTGTCACGTTAGGAAGGAAGCCTGATGTCATGACACCTTGCTCCCAGTGGTTCAGTATAAACAGATCCCTAACAGCGAACCTGTTTGGGACAAGAGCATATTCATCAACAGCAGGCGACAGCCGAGTTAGTATGTTCACATTCTGCCAAATGGGTCATATTTCCAAAATCAAGACAAGCTCACAAAAAGCTTCCAAACAGGGCAGAAATCCTCAAGGCATATTCTGTGAAAGATATGAGGATGCAACCAGACAGATAGATGTGCGTCATGAGCCAGATTTGGGCCCGAATGTAATTAGGTCATTAGTCAGTTAAATAAGAAAAAAATAAATTTCTCAGATGCCATGCATGTTGCTGACTACTGGTGGTGTGAGTAGAGTTGGCTAAGTTTCATAACTTTGCAATGCATAATTTAATGCAGCAAGTGGATCATTGCTGACTCCACAGCCAATGTCAAATGTAAACCGCTCTCACCAGGGAACAGGGAGATTCTTCTAAATCAGAAGTAGGCCTAAGTCTCAGGTAGAGGAGAGGATTGCTAAACGTCATAGGTACCCAGTAATTTAGAATTAGAAGTCAGGATTTTGTCATATTTCCTGTTTCATGAACCAAACCTATTTTATTCTAGCAGATTCAGATAAGTAGACCTAACGTGAGTAGCGGATGAGCGAGTAGCCTAATCTCTTCTTGGTTCTCTTCCCCAGTACAGTGCCCAGTGTGGTAGTGGGAGATGAGGCAGTGAGAAAGAGAGCCTCTCCTCAGACCCCGTGTACTCAGGAGATGGGAGCCAACACCAGCCAGGTCAGTGACCTGTGTGAGAACCAGAGCCTCAGGACCCTGATCGGAACAGAGTCCATCTCAGAGAATGATCCCTTCTGGAACCAGCTCATCTCTTTCACCTTCATCAGTCCCACTAGCAGGTAATAACATGATCATCTGAATGATTCAAGTAGCAGTACTAAACTCAGCCCAAAAATATACGTCCTCTCACTGTCAACTGTGTTTATTTTCAGCAAACTTAACATGTGTAAATATTTGTATGAACATAAGATTCAACAACTGAGACATAAACTGAACAAGTTCCACAGACATGTGACTAACATAAATGGAATAATGTGTCCCTGAACAAAGGGGGGGTCAAAATCAAAAGTAACAGTCAGTATCTGGTGTGGTCACCAGCTGCATTAAGTACTGCAGTGCATCTCCTCTTCATGGACTACACCAGATTTGTCAGTTTTTACTGTGAGATGTTACCCCACTCTTCCACCAAGGCACCTGCAAGTTCCCAGACATTTCTGGCAGGAATGGCCCTAGCCCTCACCCTCCGATCCAACAGGTCCCAGATGTGCTCAATGGGATTGAGATCCGGGCTCTTCGCTGGCCATGGCAGAACACTGACATTCCTATCTTGCAGGAAATCGCGCACAGAACGATTAGTATGGCTGGTGGCATTGTCATGCTGGAGGGTAACGTCAGGATGAGCCTGCAGGAAGGGTACCACATGAGGGAGGAGGATGTCTTCCCTGTAACGCACAGCGTTAAGATTGCCTGCAATGACAATGAGCTCAGTCCGATGATGCTGTGACACACCGCCCCAGACCATGACGGACCCTCCACCTCCAAATCGATCCTGCTCCAGAGTACAGGCCTCGGTGTAACGCTCATTCCTTCTACGATAAACGTGAATCCGACCATCACCACTGGTGAGATAAAACCGCTACTCGTCAGTGAAGAGCACTTTTTGTTCCACTGTCTGTTCCAGCGACAGTGGGTTTGTACCCATAGGCGACGTTGTTACTGGTGTACCTGTCCCGCAGGTGTGATGATTGGCTGTACCGATCCTGTGCAGGTGTTGTCACACGTGGTCTGCCACTGCAAGGACGATCAGCTGTCCATCCTGTCTCCCTGTAGCGCTGTCTTAGGCGTCTCACAGTACGGATATTGCAATTTATTGCCCTGGCCACATCTGCAGTCCTCATGCCTCCTTGCAGCATGCCTAAGGCACGTTCACGCTGATGAGCAGGGACCCTGGGCCTCTTTCTTTTGGTGTTTTTCAGAGTCAGTAGAAATGCCTCTTTAGTGTCCTAAGTTTTCATAACTGTGACCTTAATCGCCTACCGTCTGTAAGCTGTTAGTGTCTTAACGACTGTTTCACATGTGCATGTTCATTAATTGTTTATGGTCATTGAACAAGCATGGGGAAACAGTGTTTAAACCCTTTACAATAAAGATCTATGAAGTTATTTGGATTTTTAGGAATTATCTTTGAAAGACAGAGTCCTGAAAATGGGATGTTTATTTTTTTTGCTGAGTTTAGCATGGTCCCAGATTAGTTTGTGCTGTACAACCAACTCCGATGGTCATTGATATGCCACAGACTACCCTGTTCATCCCCTCTAACAGGGAAGAACATGTTAAAGTAGCAGACAACTAGTTGGTTGTGCTCAGGGGTGAAAGTAGATTTTATTTAGTACCAGTACACGACACCCAAGGACGTGCATATGTTTTTCATAGCCTAGATGTAATCACAGAATTCCATGTAGAACTCCTAATCATTTCATATGACCTCTGTGGGCCTAGTAAAGATTTGTCATATCACTTTCAACATGTACACTGAACCCAAAAATATTAACGCACTTAGTGTTGGTCCCATGTTTCATGAGCTGAAATAAAAGATCCCAGAAATGTTCCGTATGCTCAGTAAGCTTATTTCTCTCAACTTTTCTTAACACATTTTGTTTACATCCCTGTTAGTGAACGTTTCTCCTTTGCAAAAGATCATCCATCAACCTAACACGTGCGGCATATTTGCCAAGTGTGTCATATAAGCAGCAGGATCATTACACAGGTGCACCTTGTGCTGGGGACAATGCAATTGGCATACTGACTGTAGGAATGTCCACTAGAGCTGTTGCCAGAGAATTTAATATTAATTTCTCTACCATAAGCCACCTCCAACGTTGTTTTAGAGAATTTAGCGGTACGTCCAACCGGCCTCACAACCACAGACCACGTGTATGGCATCGTGTGGGCGAGCAATTTCCTGATGTCAACGTTTGTGAACAGAGTGCCCCATGGTGGGGTTATGGTATGGCCATTCATCCGCCACCATCACCTCATGTTTCAGCATGATAAAGCACGTCCCCATGTTGCAAGGATCTGGACACAATTTCTGGAAGCTGAAAATGTCCCTGTTCTTCCATGGCCTGCGTACTCACCAGACATGTCACCCCTTTGATCACGTTTGGGATGCTCTGGATTGACGAGTACGACAGTATGTTCCAGTTCCCGCCAATATCGAGAAACTTCGCACAGCCATTGAAGAGGACTGGGACAACATTCCACAGTCCACAATCAACAGCCTGATCAACTCTATGGGAAGGAGATGCATTGTGCAGTATGAGGCAAATGGTGGTCACACCAGATACTCACTGGTTTTCTGATACCTTTTCAGAGTATTCAGACCTCTTCACTTTTTCCACATTTTGTTTGGTTACAGCCTTATTCTAAAATGGATTAAATTAAAATGTTTCCTCATCGATCTCCACACAATACCACATAATGACAAAGCGAAAACAGAAATACCTTATTTATATAAGTATCACACGCTTTGCTATGAGACTTGAAATTGAGCTCATGTGTATCCTGTTTCCATTTATTATCCTTGATGTTTCTGCAACTTGATTGGAATCCACCTGTGGTAAATTCACTTGATTGTACATGATTTGGAAAGGCACTCACCTGTCTATATAAGGACTTGTCAGTAGAGCTCCGAGATAGGATTGTGTCAAGGCACACATTTCTGCAGCATTGAAGGTCCCCAAAACAGTGGCCTCGATCATTCTTAAATGCAACAACTTTAGAACCACCAATATTCTTCCTAGAGCTGGCCGCCCGGCCAAACTGAGCAATCGTAGGAGAAGAGCCTTGGTCAGGGAGGTAAGCAAGAACTAAATCGTCACTCTGACACAGCTCCAGAGTTCCTCTGTGCAGATGGGAGAACCTTCCAGAAGGACAACCATCTCTGGAGCACTCCACCAATCAGGTAGAGTTTTATGGTAGAGTGGCCAGATGGAAGCCACTTCTCAGTAAAAGGCATATGACAGCCTACTTGGAGTTCGCCAAAAGGCACCTAAAGACTCTCAGACCTTGAGAAACAAGATTCTCTGGTCTGATGAAACCCAAGATTGAACTCTTTGGCCTGAATGCAAAGCGTCACATCTGGAGGAAACCAGGCACCGCTCATCACCTGGCCAATACCATCCATACGGTGAAGCATGTTGGTGGCAGCATCATGCTGTGGGGATGTTTTTCAGCAGCAGGGACTGTGAGACTAGTCAAGATCGAAGGAAAGACCTGCCCCAGAGCACCTTCCAACAGGACAACAACCCAAAGCACACAGCCAAGACAACACAGGAGTGCTATAATGCCAACTCCTTATCACTCAATGAAACAATGACACAAACAGAACCAGTCTAGACAACCACAACAATTACAATTCAATTGGTTTAAACAAACAGGCTAAAGGAATCCATGCAATGGGTACTAGGTTACTTTAGTAGCCCAGTCCCAGATCTGTTTGCTTTATAGCCAACTCCTTGCAGCAATGACCATGGAGGTTGGCAAGATGGCACAAACAGATCTGGGACCAGGCTAATCAAATAGACCAGGTTAGATGATGTATTCTCTTAATCCTATTTGTTTAATCACATTGAAAGGGGAATTTTTTTGAAATACAGGTGGTGTTGTCACACAGAATTACACGTTTCTCCTGAAACAGGACATGTGTTTTAGTAGATCAAACAAAATGTTTGTAATGTTTACCATGGCTTCACTGCACCCTAACCTCTTTCCCAGTTACGTTGTTAACTGTCTAACACACACACACACACACACACACACTGTGTTTTTGAACTCTGGTTCGAACGCATTTTTTTCCCTCTGTTACCTTGACGATAAGTTATTCCTGGCCCGTCAACATCAGCTAAGGTGCAGCAACAGAGGGTAGGTTTTAGTTAACTTCTTCCCAAGTCACACAGCTTTTATGTTACTATTTGCAGACCTCAGCTGACTTGCTGTAATGATCTAACTGACTTTATGATCTGGTGTGACGGGTAGTATAGTTGACCTTAAAGACACAACCCAGATATTTTAGAACTTTTCCTGTTGGAAAAACAATATCCCACGTATAAATAGGCTTTTTGTTGTTGTACTTTTATTTTTTTTCTCCACAATTTCGCAGTGGTGGAAAAAGTACCCGATTTGTCATACTTGAGTAAAAGTAAAGATACCTTAATAGACAATGACTCAAGTAAAAGTGAAAGTCACCCAGTAAAATCCAGCTTGAGAAAGTCTTAAGTATTTGGTTTTAAATATACTAAGTATCAAAAGTAAATGTAATTGCTAAAATATACTTAATTATCAAAAGTAAAAGTATAAATACTTTCAAATTCCTTGTGACGCAAAGCCTCACTGCTTCTTGACACACTGCTCGCTTAACCCGAAAGCCAGCCAACACCAATGTGTTGGAGGAAGCACCGTCTAGCTGGTGACCGACGTCAGCTTTCAGGCGCCCGGCCCGCCACAAGGAATCGCTAGAGCGAGATGGGACAAGGAAATCCCCGCCGGCCAAACCCTCCCCTAACCCGTACGACGCTGGGCCAATTGTGTGCCGCCTCATGGGTCTCCTGGTCACGGCGGCTGTGACACTGCCTGGGATCGAACTCTGGTCTGTAGTGACACCTCAAGCACTGCAATGCATTGCCATAGACTGCTGAGCCACTCGGGAGGCCTGTAATGTACTCACTTATCGGTTGAAAAAGAATCTGTATTAGAAATATCTAATACTCTAATTATATTTCCATGAATGAGTGTTGTGACTATACACACTGCTTGACAGTAGAGGGCACAATAGACTATCAGTGATGGTAAAATGGATGAACTTGAGTTTGTTAGCTGACACTGATTTAGTCAGTTCACAAGTGGAAGGATTGCAGTTTAATGGTCCCTGGTAAAGGAAGGACCATAGCTCTCTTATGTGAACTCTTGAGATACAGTGCTTGCCAATATCAGATCAAGAGCTGCTGTAATGGAGTTGATCTTGCTTCTACATCTGCATTGCTTACGCTTTGGCTTGGTTCTGTATAGGCACTTTGTGACGTCTGCTGATGTAAAAAGGGTTAAATGTCTTTACTCTCTTCTGTCTCTGTGTCTCTCTCTCACTCTCTCTTCTTTCTCCCCCCCACAGTGGGGACTCCAAGCTGTTGGAAGAGGCTGTCATTCCCCTCGCCAAGATCCTGAGTAGGTCTCATGTTTGTGTATTAAGCTTGTCTGTCCTGTCCTTTTCTACTTATTTGGGCTTTGTTGATTGGGTCAGCGGCCACCGTTTACACCAAAACAAGCTTGTACATTTACTAATTTCAAACTACAAACTTCATTGAGTGCTACATTTAATCTTCTGATATTTACATACTTTTATTTGACATTTTTACCTGTAGTAAACATGTAGAAAGCATGTTATCATCAGTAATTATATTATCTTTGTTTCATAAACAAGACGGTATAGATTATTAATGTGCTATGTGTCAGAATCGCCAAGCAGTCTTTTTAAATACTATGTACTTCCTGTCTCTCTCTACAGTTGAGAACAATCCCAGAACAGGGAATTTTGGAGCCCTGGTGAGAATATTCCTGGGAAGAACCAAAGAGCTGAAAATATCCACAGAATGCCAAGAGTAAGTATCATGTGAAAACGAACTGTAAAGGGGACAGAATCATCAAAATGAATAGTTAAGTCATAAATACGCCCTGTGTTATACTCTCAATGTTGAAGGCAATGACTGGGTTGAAGTAGTGATGCTGCAACCATTGACATTTCTCATTGGAATCTAGAGGTAGGCCTATAGTTGTGGGACAGTGACATGGATAATTCAATAATAAATACGTCCTGTGCTGTACACCATGGAGTGATGATGCAGAACCCCAGTTTGTTGAACCCTGTATTAGCAGAGGAGTCAGATAGATAGTACCAGTCAAGAGTTTGGACACACCTACTCAGTCAAGGGTTGTTCTTTATTTTTACTATTTTCTTGATTTATAATAATGAAGATATCAAAACTATGAAATAACACATATGGAATCATGTAGTAACCAAAAATGTGTTAAACAAATCAAAATATATTTTATATTTGAGATTCTTCAAAGTAGCCACCCTTTGCCTTGATGACAGCGTTGCACACTCTTGGCTTTTTCTCAACCAGCTTCATGAGGTGGAATGCATTTCAATTAACAGGTGTGCCTTGTTAAAAGTTAAATTGTAGTATTTCTTTCCTTAAAAAACCTCTGGGATAGGGGGCAGCATTTTCACTTTTGGATAAATAGCGTGCCCAATTTCAACTTCCTGCTACTCATGCCAAGAATATAAGATATGCATATTATTAGTAGATTTGGATAGAAAACACTCTGAAGTTTCTAAAACTGTTTGAATCATGTCTGTGAGTATAACAGAACTTATGTAGCAGGCAAAACCCCGAAGACTAACCATTCAGAAAATGTTTTGAGGTCACTGTCTATTCAATACATTTTCATTGGGGAACTGGATTTCTAAGGCACTTGTTTGAAGTTCCTACCGCTTCCACTGGATGTCACCAGTCTTTGGAAAATGGTTGAGGTTATTCCTTTGTGAAATGAAGAAGTACGGCCATCTTGAAACAGTAACACTATTGAGAGTTGGGCAAGACTAGAAAAGTAGCGTCAGTTTGTTGTCCTGTATTGAAAACAGATAGACCCGTCTTGAATTTGATCTATTATTACCGTTTAAAAATACCTAAAGTTGTATTACAAAAGTAGTTAGAAATGTTTTGGCAAAGTTTACAGGTAACTTTTGAGATATTTTGTAGTGACGTTGCGCAATTTGGAAGCTGTTTTTTTCTGGATCAAACTCGCCAAATAAATGGACATTTTGGATATATATGGACGGAATTAATTGAACAAAAAAACCATTTGTGATGTTTATGGGACATATTGGAGTGCCAACAAAAGAAGCTCATCAAAGGTAAGGCATGATTTATATTTTATTTCTGCGTTTTGTGTAGCGCCTGCAGGGTTGAAATATTATTTCTCTCTTTGTTTACTGTTGTGCTATCATCAGATAATAGCTTCATATGCTTTCGCCGAAAAGCCTTTTTGAAATCTGACATGTTGGCTGGATTCACAACGAGTGTAGCTTTAATTTGGTATCTTACATGTGTGATGTAATGAAAGTTTGAATTTTATAGCATTTTATTTGAATCTGGCGCTCTGCATTTTCCCTGGCAATTGGCCAAGTGGGACATTAGCATCCCGCCTATCCCAGAGAGGTTAATGTGTTTGAGTTGTGTTGTGACAAGGTAGGGTTGGGATACAGAAGATGGCTCTACTTGGAAAAAAGACCAAGTCCATATTATGTCATGAACAGCTCGAATGAGCAAAGAGAAACTACATTCCTTTAACACCTGAAGGTCAGTCAATGCAGAAAATGTCAGGAACTTTGAAAGAAGTTGCAAAAACCATCAAGCTCTATAATGAAACTGTCTCATGAGTCACCTCAGCCCAAATAAATCCTTCAGAGTTCAAGTAACAGACACATCTCAGCATTAACTGTTCAATTGAGACTGTGTGAATCAGTCCCTTCATGGTACTTCCGGCGCCGACAGAGATGGCCGCCTCGCTTCGTGTTCCTAGGAAACTATGCAGTATTTTTTGTTTTTTTACACGTTATTTCTTACATTGGTACCCCATGTAATCTTAGGTTTCATTACATACAGTCGGGAGGAACTACTGAATATAAGAGCAACGTCAACTCACCATCATTACGACCAGGAATATGACTTTCCCGAAGCGGATCCTGTGTTCTGCCTTCCACCCGGGACAATGGATCGGATCCCAGCTGGCGACCCAAAACAACGACGTCGTAAAAGAGGCAAACGAGGCGGTCTTCTGGTCAGGGTCCGGATACGGGCACATCGCGCACCACTCCCTAGCATACTACTCGCCAATGTCCAGTCTCTTGACAACAAGGTTGATGAAATCCGAACAAGGGTAGCATTCCAGAGAGACATCAGAGACTGTAACGTTCTTTGCTTCACGGAAACATGGCTCACTCGAGACGCTAACGGAGTCGGTGCAGCTAGCTGGTTTCTTTACGCATCGCGCCGACAGAAACAACCATCTTTCTGGTAAGAAGAAGGGCGGGGGTGTATGCCTTATGATTAACGAGACGTGGTGTGATCATAACAACATACAGGAGCTCAAGTCCTTCTGTTCACCTGACTTAGAATTCCTCACAATCAAATGTCGACCGCATTATCTACAAAGGGAATTCTCTTCGATTATAATCACAGCCATATATATTCCCCCCCCAAGCAGACACATCGATGGTCCTGAACGAACTTTATTTGACTCTTTGCAAACTGGAAGCCACATATCCCGAGGCTGCATTCATTGTAGCTGGGGATTTTAACGAGGCTAATCTGAAAACAAGACTCCCTAAATTGTATCAGCATATCAATTGCGCAGCCAGGGCTGGTAAAACCCTGGATCATTGTTATTCTAACTTCCGCGACGCATATAAGGCCCTCCCCCGCCCTCCTTTCGGAAAAGCTGACCACGACTCCATTTTGTTCTTCCCAGCCTACAGACGGAGACTAAAACAGGAAGCTCCCGCGCTCAGGTCTGTTCAACGCTGGTCCAACTAATCTGATTCCACGCCTCAAGACTGCTTCGATCACGTGGATTGGGATATGTTCCGCATTGCGTCCAACAACAACATTGACTAATACGCTGATTCGGTGAGCGAGTTCATTAGAAAGTGCATTGACGATGTCGTACCCATAGCAACGATTAAAACATTCCCAAACTAGAAACCGTGGATTGATGGCAGCATTCGCGTGAAACTGAAAGCGCGAACCACTGCTTTTAACCAGGGCAAGGTGACCGGAAACATGACCGAATACAAACAGTGTAGCTATTCCCTCCGCAAGGCAATCAAACAAGCTAAGCGTCAGTATAGAGACAAAGTAGCCTAATGATGACGTGCTTCACCGACAGTGACAGCTCTCTGGAGTTCATATTGAGGGTTAACAGCAACACATTTCAAATGCAAATGCCACACTTGAAATCAACTCGAACTTTTCATTTGCTTACTTGTAAATTAACTGAGGGAATAACACACGCCTTGCCATGGAACAGCTGAGCAGCCAGTTGTCCAATTACTTTTGGTCCCTTTAAAAGGGGGGAACCACGTATAAAAAGTGCTGTAATTTCTACACTGTTCACCCGATTTGGATGTAAATGCCCTTAAATAAAAGCTGAAAGTCTGCACTTTCAGCTCGTATTCATATTTAATTCATATTTACTTTCAAATCCAATATGCTGTGGTAGACAGCTAAAATAGTAATTACTTAGTCAATGTCCAAATATTTATGGACCTGACTGTATGTGGGAACTCCTTCAAGACTGTTGGAAAAGCATTCCTGGTGAAACTGGTTGAGAGAATGCCAAGAGTGTGCAAAGCTGTCATCAAGGCAAAGGGTGGCTACTTTGAAGAATCTCAAATCTAAAATATATTTTGATTTAACATTTTTTTGATTACTACATGATTCCATATGTGTTATTTAATTATTTTGATGTCTTCACTATTATTATACAATGTAGAAAATAGTAAAAATAAAGTAAAACCCTTGAATGAGTAGGTGTGTCAACTTTTCACTGGTACTATTAAAAAAAACTATTTCCCAAGGCAGACTAGCCTCTAGCAAGACAAGAGAGCCACACACACACACACACACACACACACACACACTGCTGCTGTCACCGGACCCGCTGTAGATCTGCAGGATCCAGTCAGTCTCAGTAATTAGTGGAGTCAGGGCACCTCAACGTTTGCCAGCTAGATCTGACAAAGATGTGTGCGGTGGAAAGGTGTCTGTGAACCCTGCTTCCCATGAAACACCGGGGTTTACGTTCACATAGAAGCTCACCACAGTTACAAGGGAAGCTGTTATGATGGGCATATTCCTTGAATCTGTGTTAATAGGAGTGTTGGTGTGCATGGTTGTAAGCAATAGAGCTACGTTGGTTGAATGTGTGTGTTGGTGTGCGTTTATGAACTCATCATTGCCCGTTATCATAGTTACAAGCAATGCTATTACTTTATTCATGTTTTGGCTTTAATGTGAGTGTTGTTTGAGTGTGTGTTTATGTTAGTGTTGATTGGTGTGTGTGTGTGTGTGTTTATGTTAGTGTTGGTGTGCGTTCATGAACTGGGGGTCCATATGTATGATCATACATGAGGTCAGAGGTTCATCCTTCCTGTCTGTGAGCGTAGTCCAGGCTACTGCACGTCTCTATAGCGGATGTGTCACGAGTCACAACAACTGTTGTTACCCAGCAGGACCCAGTGTCTGTGGTTGTGAGAGAGACTGCTCTCGACTGTGGTAAGTCAAGGCTGCTGCGTGTCGTGTCTCTAGTGAGCGGTTGAGACACACACACACACTGCTGTCACTGGACCCGCTGTAGGTCTGCAGGATCCAGTCAGTCTCGGACAAGCGGACGGGTCACAGGATATAAGGATAAAAGTATCTCGTTGCCACAGGGTCCCTCTGCTTGTTGCCCTGACATCTTTTTGCCACCTGTTATTATGACAGGGTTGTTTTCTACCCCATTCAGTGACTTCAGTTCCCCTCAAAACCCTACTCTGGGATATCCAACCAAATCACTTTACATCAACATTGACCATATTGGAGAGTGGAATAACTAGTTTTCATGGTTATTCCTTCCTGGTCTTGTCTTTATGCGTAGTGGGATAAATCAAATGTTATTGGTCACATACAACATATTTAGCAGATGTTATTGGTCACATACAACATATTTAGCAGATGTTATTGGTCACCTACAACATATTTAGCAGACATTGCGTGTGTAGCAGAATGCTTGTGTTCCTAGCTCCAACAGTGCTAGTCTATGTATGACAGATTTGTCTTGTCTTCATAAAGTCTCAAATGACAAAGTAAATGTTATTCTGTTCTCCTCTCCAGTCAGCTGTTTATCTGGCAGGCCCACAATGCCCTGTTTATGATCCGCTGCCTGCTCAAAGTCTTCATCAGTGAGATGACAGAAGAGGAGCTGCACCAACAGTTCTCCTACCAGGAGAGGGCGCCAGGCTCCTGCGGTGAGAAATCCTTCCATCCCTAGCTCCAGATCTGTATCCCTCCATCCCTAGCTCCAGACCTGTATCCCTCCATCCCTAGCTCCAGACCTCCATCCCTAGCTCCAGACCTGTATCCCTCCATCCCTAGCTCCAGACCTGTATCCCTCCATCCCTAGCTCCAGACCTGTATCCCTCCATCCCTAGCTCCAGACCTGTATCTCTCCATCCCTAGCTCCAGACCTGTATCCCTCCATCCCTAGCTCCAGACCTGTATCCCTCCATCCCTAGCTCCAGACCTGTATCTCTCCATCCCTAGCTCCAGACCTGTATCTCTCCATCCCTAGCTCCAGACCTGTATCCCTAGCTCCAGACCTGTATCCCTAGCTCCAGACCTGTATCCCTAGCTCCAGACCTGTATCCCTAGCTCCAGACCTGTATCCCTAGCTCCAGACCTGTATCCCTAGCTCCAGACCTGTATCCCTATCCCCAGACCTGTATCCCTCCATCCACCCCTCCGCGCCGCGCCACGCACATGCATACATACATCCATTTCCTATACTGAAGCACAGCCAGGACAGTGTGTCCTTGCAGATGGGAGGGAGGAGAGAATGGTGGAAATTGGGAGATGATTTTCTTTACAGTTAAACCAGCGAAGAAGAGATTAAACATCTTAATTAAATGATGCTGTAATGTTATGATTCACTCTGAGGCAAATAGTGAATTGCATATAACTCATAGAGAGACTGACAATGTCCTAAACAGTCTGAAGGTACCACATAGTGACTTGCGGTTAGTAGTGACTCATAACCTGCAATCCCCATGGTTATATCTGCGGGGCGACCCGGATTTAGGGTCATGAAGGGCAGCTGGGATTTAGGGTCACGAAGGGCGGCTGGGATTTAGGGTCACGAAGGGCAGCTGGGATTTAGGGTCACGAAGGGCGGCTGGGATTTAGGGTCGCGAAGGGCGGCTGGGATTTAGGGTCACTAAGGGCGGCTGGGATTTAGGGTCGCGAAGGGCGGCTGGGATTTAGGGTCGCGAAGGGCGGCTGGGATTTAGGGTCGCGAAGGGCGGCTGGGATTTAGGGTCGCGAAGGGCGGCTGGGATTTAGGGTCGCGAAGGGCGGCTGGGATTTAGGGTCGCGAAGGGCGGCGGGGTTGAATAATTATAAAATGGTACCTTAAAAAATCCATAAACGTGCCATTGTTGTGCAATTTATATCTATATTCTACATTTAGCCTAAAATAATCAAATAAAAACGTATCTAGCATTAGTGCGTAAGCCTAAACCTTAGGGCGTAACTGTACACCCCCCTGAATATCCTACACGCTAATCACTGAATATCCTACACGCTAATCACCAAATAGCCAAATAGCCTACACGCTAATCACCAAATGCTTTTGGGAATGAGCAGAAAAAGTTAATGTCGATCCACGAAGGCAAAAAGTACGATGTCGGAGTTTACTTCAATAAGAGAAAAGCTGTGAAATGTAGAGTTGAAGATAAAGAGAAGGGAGGACCAGAAAGTAATGTTTGGGAAGTATTTGGTGAAGTGGTACAAGAGGATGATAACAGTGTTGTGTGGTGATTGTGAGGCGCTGTACAAATTCAACAGTCACAAGATCGGACTTCAAATAGGCCAATGACAGGTCAAGGGAACTGTAGCCTGCTGTTCAGATGGGTAAAATGGAAACTGAAATCTGGACTCTGACTGTAGGTCTATAACCTCTCACCTAGCCTTAACATTAACTCCTGCAGAATTAAACATTTATTGCTGTAAAATGATACACCAAATGTAGGCTACATTTTGACTGGGGAACAGGAGTGGAGAAATATGATTTATTTATTTCAGCATCTTGAGAGAATGTGAATGGTCAGTTAGATACCGTCTGTAGAGGTGCGATATTTATCAGCATCATAAACACTGATAGTACGTCAACCACATTAAATATGCATCCAAGCTGAACTGAAATCTAATCAGAAACCTGTTGGCTCGTATTACACAGCTTTCTATTTCCTTACAACCCGTCAAACTGTTATTGTTATAGCATTTTCTCCCCGCCCCCTAATTTAATGACGTCAACTAGATTGAAGCTTTTTCATTCCATGGATTTTAGGATATTCTGGTGAACGAGGGTTCATTTAGTCTTCTAGGGCAACATCATGACAGAAGAGAAGCTACATGTATCTAATTATATTCCAATAGCCTACCTAAAATCTCTGAAAATAATCTAGATCAGACAAAATAAATCCTGCACACCCTGTCGTCAAATAGTTCTGCCGTCTCTGACTGTATCCTACAGCGCATTTTCTATATTAGCGGGTTAGGGTCGGGTGTAGGCCTCAGATTTTCACTCTGGGCGGATGCGTTATTAGCGGTTATTATGGCCACTTTATAATGGCCATTATGGCCGTTAGTGGTTATTATGGCCACTTTATTATGGCCATAATAACCGTTATTATGGCCACGTGTGTTTTTTACGGAGTTCTATGAAATGGAAAACATTTGCAGAGGCAAACATACAACCTGAGAGTGTAGAGACGGAAGATTTCTTAAAAACACAATCTGAAGATGCCACAGTTTATAGCCCCATCTTCCATGATTCATCACTCCATTTCCTCATCTGGTATTGTCTTCAGCAGCTGGGTACTGTAGGTAACCCTTCCATTGTCACACACAGAGAGAGGGGAGAGAGAGGAGTTGAGAAATGTGGAAAAATGGCATCACATCCCATCAGAGTTAATATCTGCACTCTCGAAGGGCTTTCCATTAAGCCCTCATTCCCAGGGTTGGGCTGGACCAGCTAGAGGGGGAAGAGAGAGAGGAGAGGGGGGAGAAAGAGAGTGGGAAGGGAGGAGGGTGTTAGTGAGAAGAACGGAGGATGTTAGTGAGAGCAGAGGAAGACGTTCGTGGGAAGAGGAGAGGAGGGCTGGAAACACGCTTAATTGGAAGTTGTTGCAGACAGAGAAGGAGATGGTGCCAACAGGCTGTCTTCACCCTCCACTGTGTGTGTGTGTCTCTCTTTCTTGGTTTCTCTCTCTCTCCATTCCTCTCAGAGGGAAGAAAAAATGGAGCGTGTGAGAAGGAAAGAAAAGAGGGAGGATAGAAGGGAAGGAGAGGAAAATGCCAATGGTGTATTGCCAGGGGTTATGCAGAGACCAAATCTGACACAGAGCAGAGAAGGTTGTTTTTGTTTTTCTGCTTGTGATTTATGTTGCCTGTCTATGTTGCTGTTCTATAGCACAGACTGATGAATGTGTAGACAAAGAATAGTCTAGTAGTCACAGGAAATTGAACATGCGGAGAGTAACATTGAATATGCATAGTATTCTTCATACAAGTGGTTGGTACTTGTGTCCATTACAAGGTCAATTGGACGTGAACTGTAAAGATAACAAAACCTACAGTTCCAGTCAAAAGTGTGGACACACCTATTCATTCAAGGGTTTTTCTTTAATTTTACTATTTTATACATTGTAGAATAATAGTGAAGACATCAAAGCTATGAAATGACACATGTAGTAACCAAAGAAGTGTTTTTATTTTATTTATTTATTTCACCTTTATTTAACCAGGTAGGCTAGTTGAGAACACCTTTATTTAACCAGGTAGGCTAGTTGAGAACAAGTTCTCATTTACAACTGCGACCTGGTCAAGATAAAGCATAGCAGTGTGAACAGACAACAACACAGAGTTACACATGGAGTAAACAATAAACAAATCAAAATATATTTTATATTCGTAAAAGTAGCCACCCTTTGCCTTGATGACAGCTTTGCACACTCTTGGGTTTTCTCTTAACCAGCTCCACTGGGAATGCTTTTCCAACAGTCTTGAAGGAGTTCCCACATATGCTTTTCCTTCACTTCACTCTGCGGTCCAACTCATCCCAAACCGTCTCAATTGGGTTGAGGTTGGTGATTGTTGAAGCCAGGTCATCTGATGCAGCACTCCATCACACCAAAGGACAGATTTCCACCGGTCTAATGTCTATTGTTTCTGTTTCTTGGGCCAAGCAAGTCTCTTCTTCTTATTGGTGTCCTTTAGTAGTGGTTTCTTTTCAGCAATTTGACCATGAAGGCCTGATTTCACGCAGTCTCCTCTGAACAGTTGATGTTTAGATGTCTGTTTCTTGAACTCTGTGAAGCATTTATTTGGGCTGCAATTTCTGAGGCCTTTAACTTTAATGAACTTATCCTCTGCAGCAGACTTAACTCTGGGTCTTCCTTTCTTGTGGTGGTCCTCATGAGAGACAGTTTCATCATAGCGCTGGATGGTTTTTGCAACTGCACTTGAAGAAACTTTCAAAGTTCTTGACATTTTCTGCATTGACTGACCTTCATGTCTTAAAGTAATGATGGACTGTCATTTCTTTTTGCTTATTTGAGCTGTTCTTGCCATAATATGGACTTGGTCTTTTACCAAATAGGGCTATCTTCTGTATACCAACCCTACCTTGTCATAACACAACTGATTAGCTTAAGAAGGAAAGAAATTCCACAAATTAACGTTTTAAGCCACACCTGTTAATTGAAATACATTCCAGGTGACTACCTCATGAAGCTGGTTGAGAGAATGCTAAGAGTGTGCAATGCTGTCATCAAGGCAAAGGCTGGCTACTTTGAAGAACCCCAAATATATATTTACATTTGTTGAACACTTTTTTTGGTTACTACAGGATTCCATATGTGTTATTTCACAGTTTTGATGTCTTCACTATTATTCTACAATGTAGAAAATAGTAAAAATAAAGAAAAAACCTTGAGTGAGTAGGTGTTTCCACTTTTGACTGGTACTGTACATCCTGGGGATGTAACGATTCACCGATACGCATCGGTCCCCGATTCAAATGTTTAAGATACAAGTGCATCGGTCCGTGGACCCCAAACCGATCCAAATGTAGCATGCATCGGTCAGAAAATCAATTCAAAAGTTACAAATCACCGGTTCGCATTTTTTTGTTGTTGCTCATATTACATTCTATCTACCTTCCGAATATACCTCTAATCTTCTGTGACAACTGATGTGTCCTCTCCTTCAGTGTCAAACATCGACCTACAAGTCATTTTGCATGCTGAACAACCCCAGGTAATATCAGTAGCCTGGGCAAACTGTGCACTGTTCCCAGCTTCACGCGCAGTCTAACGTGAGGTAGGCGGCCTACTCCAAATGCTAAAATGGTTAGCTTGATATTAGGCTTTGTTAGTTAAGTGACAACCTGTGTAATTTTCTAGGTTATTGTTATTTATACGCTGTTGAAAAATATATTTTTCCCAGAATGAAAGTGATCTACCGGAGACACATCTCATCTGACTATAGCTGCTGAATGGGGCTGACAATAGCTTTTATTTTGATTGTTCAGGTTCACCATCAGCAATAGCAAAAAAATCAGTGTATATGGTCATTTAAAAATAAATAATACTATACAGGGTAAAGATGATCATTTCATAACGAGGACAGCAATCACAGAGGAGAAGAGAAAATCACTCCAGAACGGTCAAAATCATTCAATTATGAAATCAATGGGTGAAATCCAAAGTTGTGCTATATATTCATTGGCTATATTTCATAGCTCATTTCTAAAGATAAACATTGATACATTACTAGCTGAAACACAATCTGCAAAAATGTCAAGTAAATTAGTTGGTGATGGTGATTTCAAAACCAAAGTGTGTGGGAACAAAAAAGATACATTACCCCCCCCCCCCCCCAAAAGAAAGAAAATCTGGTAATAGTCTCCTTTATGGCTCAGTTTAGGGCCTACTTACATCAATTGCACACACTCATACACACAGAGAGAGAAATAAAAAAAGTTGGCTCAGACAGACCCAGCTCAGACAGACCCAGCTCAGACAGACCCAGCTCAGACAGACCCGGCTCAGACAGACCCAGCTCATGATGTCCATCAGCGGCAGATTTGAATTTAGAATTGAAAAATGAATGTTTTTCTCCAATAAATGTTGGTGCATCGAATTGTATCGCATTAATTTGTTCTCTAATCAAACTAAAATCGTTTCAAACTAATCGTTCCTGTATTGGAGCTCATCTGTACGTATCGAGTCGTCTTGAAAGGGAAAGCTGCACATCCCTAATATGTCCAGACACCCCTATGGTCAATCACAACAGGTAAACGATAAATGGACGTTTGCCATGATGAAACAATCTACAAGACCGCCCGGTTCTCATCTCTGTTGCCATAGCTCAGAGCATTTTTACACTCAGTCCTCAGTTTATTAGGTACACCAGCCCATTGACAGAAATAGTTCGCTCCTACCAACAGTGAGTCACTTGGCCGTGGCTTGCTGTATAAAGTAGGCAGACCGGTATCGAGGCATTGTGACTGTTCGATTGAACGCTAGAATGCGCAAAACTATTGACCTAAGCGTCTTTGAGCGTGGTAAGTAACTGCTCATGAACGGCACCTCGGGAATGCGTAACTCGCCGGTCCTTGTCACAAATGGGCAGCAGACGACTACTCTGGATTCCACTCCTATCAGCTAAAAACAGTAAGAAGTGGCTCCAGTCAACGATGAACAACACTTGACAACCGAGGAGTGGAAAAACAAAGCCTGGTCTGACAAATCCCAGTTCCTGTTGCGTCATGCTGATGGCAGAGTTCAAATTGTACTTTTTGGTCCACCTCCCACTGTGGCAGGTAGATGAGAGAAATCTACAAGACACATTTTTTTACGCAAAAATTAAACCAACATAACACACCAAAAAGGATGCGCATGCTTTGTAATGTTTCTAAAACAAATGTATTACAATTAAGAAGTCATGTGGTACAGTGCTGTGAAGTAGTATTTTTTTCCCCTTTCTGATTCTCTCTATTTTTCATGTTTTTTCTCCTGAATGTTGTCAGATCTTCAGTAAAACCTGATATTAGATAAAGGGAACCTGAGTTTACAACAACAAATATACTTATTTTATTTATTTAATAAACAAAGTTTTGCAACACCAAATTCCCCTATGTGAAAAGTAATTATCCCCTTTACAGTCAATAACTGGTTGTGACTCCTTTAGCTGCAACGACTCCAACCAAACAGTTCCTGTAGTTGTTGATCTCACGTCTCTGTGGAGGAATTTTGTCCCTCTCTTCCATGCAGAACTGCTGTAACTCAGCGACATTTGTGGGTTTTCAAGCATGAACTACTCGTTTTAAGTCCTACCACAACATCTCAATTGGGATTAGATTAGGTCTGGACTTTGACTAGGCCAGTCCCAAAACTTCATATGTTGCTTTTTAACCATTTCAATGTAGACTTGATTGTGTGTTTTGGATCATTGTCTTGCTTCACTTCAGCTTCAGCTCACAGACAGATGACCTGACATTCTCCTGTAGAAGTCTCTGGTACAGAACAGAATTAATGTTTCCTTCTTTAAAGGGAAGTCGTCCAGGTTCTGAGGAATCAAAGCATCCCCAAACCACCATGCTTGACCGTTTTGAGGTTTTTACTGTGGAATGCAGTGTTTGGTTTTCACCAGACACAATGAGACCCGTCTTGTTCAAAAAAGTGGACTCAAGTTTTTCAAGACTCTTGGAAAAATGTTCTATGGACAGATGAGTCAAATATCATTTTTTTTGGATGACATGGGTAGACTTTAGTTTCAAGTAAATTAGACCAACTTTTAAGCCTGTGACCAGCTCTTCGAAAAGAAATAATATAGATATATTTCACTCAGCTCTTCACGTGCGCACAGCCCCCCAGCCAGTCTGGCTGTGCGAGGTGGCATAGGCAATATAGGCGTTTGTGATTCTTTGACTTTGTGCGATTATTTACCAGCTATGAAACAAAACGCCAGAAATACTTTGAAAACAGCTACTGAAGCATTTATGTCACTATAAATGTGATCATTCTTGACTTTGTATTCACAAATGAGAGTGAAATGCTCGCACTGTGGAGCACTGACCACACGCCAATGTGGCTGGTGAAATAGATGTTTTTATCCACCAATGCCAAAATCTACCCGCAGGTCTCAATTTTAGGCTCTGGTCCATGGCTCCATCCTGCCTGGTGTCAATGGTACAGACTGGTGGCAGTGGTGTAATGGTGTGGGGAACGTTAGTTCCCTTGATACCAATTGAGCAACGTTTCCATTACCAGAAGAAATCAAGCTGTTCTGGTGGCAAAGTGGGTCTGACCCGGTACTAGATGGGTATACCTAATAAACTGGCCACTGAGTGTATATTTATTAGCGATCAAGGCCATGCATCCAACAGAGCCCCCCCCCACTGTGCCTTGGGGTCTTCTCATGTGCGTAGGTTTTCCTGTGAGGTGAGCTTGGGTCTCCACTCTCCACCTTTTTCTATTGAACCCAAATGGACACAAAGTACTCTTTGTAGAGGTAGGGGGTCAGTGTAGCTGTTGGCTGGTCTAATTGAAAGGTGGTTGAAAGCAGAGACAGGCTAAGTAATTGGCGAAACTTCTGTCCCTCTCTCCCTCCCTCGGTCTCTGTCTCTCTCTCCCTCTCTCTCTCATTCTGCAGACACGGGGAGAGAGGACTTGCTGGAGGAGCTGATGTGTAACCTGGTACACCTGGTCGTGGAGGTGCCCCTGCTGTGAGTACCGTGGTGGGGAGAGGGCTAGGGGTGGACTGAGTCTGGACCCCCTATGGCTCCCACCTGGGGTGGAGGGAGGGAGGATGAGGGGTACACCTGGCTATGGAGGTGCCCCTGCTGTGAGGGGTTGGTGCAGAGGGGGATGGATGGGCACTGAGTCTGGAGCCCGTCTGGCCTCCTCCAGCTGTTTTAATGGGCTCTTGGATGGTGATACATGAAAGGCCAGCTATTCTAGATACCTGCTGCATTGAAATATTTGATCTCCACACACCGACTGGGTCATCAGTTAGCATTTTATTCCTCTCCCCTTTTCACATTAAAGCCTCTTAAAATGGGACCCTAAGTCCTACAGGGACCATCTGTCGTGGGTAGATGGGGGTAGTCGGGGGTGGGGGGGGGGGGGGGGGGGGGGGGGGGTGATGGTCCTGTCTTCTGTACCTGCTCCCCCCAAAAGGTTGAATATAGAGAGCTCCAGTGTGTAATGGCCAGTAGCACCAGGTCAGGTTGAATATTGAGAGCTCCAGTGTGAATGGGCCAGTAGCACCAGGTCAGGTTGAATATTGAGAGCTCCAGTGTGAAAGGGCCAGTAGCACCAGGTCAGGTTGAATATTGAGAGCTCCAGTGTGAATGGGCCAGTAGAACCAGGTCAGGTTGAATATTGAGAGCTCCAGTGTGAAAGGGCCAGTAGCACCAGGTCAGGTTGAATATTGAGAGCTCCAGTGTGAAAGGGCCAGTAGCACCAGGTCAGGTTGAATATTGAGAGCTCCAGTGTGAAAGGGCCAGTAGCACCAGGTCAGGTTGAATATTGAGAGCTCCAGTGTGAAAGGGCCAGTAGCACCAGGTCAGGTTGAATATTGAGAGCTCCAGTGTGAAAGGGCCAGTAGCACCAGGTCAGGTTGAATATAGAGAGCTCCAGTGTGAAAGGGCCAGTAGCACCAGGTCAGGTTGAATATAGAGAGCTCTAGTGTGAAAGGGCCAGTAGCACCAGGTCAGGTTGAATATTGAGAGCTCCAGTGTGAAAGGGCCAGTAGCACCAGGTCAGGTTGAATATAGAGAGCTCCAGTGTGAATGGGCCAGTAGAACCAGGTCAAGTTGAATATAGAGAGCTCCAGTGTGAAAGGGCCAGTAGCACCAGGTCAGGTTGAATATTGAGAGCTCCAGTGTGAAAGGGCCAGTAGCACCAGGTCAGGTTGAATATTGAGAGCTCCAGTGTGTAATGGCCAGTAGCACCAGGTCAGGTTGAATATTGAGAGCTCCAGTGTGAATGGGCCAGTAGAACCAGGTCAGGTTGAATATAGAGAGCTCCAGTGTGAATGGGCCAGTAGAACCAGGTCAAGTTGAATATTGAGAGCTCCAGTGTGAATGGGCCAGTAGAACCAGGTCAGGTTGAATATAGAGAGCTCCAGTGTGAAAGGGCCAGTAGAACCAGGTCAGGTTGAATATTGAGAGCTCCAGTGTGAATGGGCCAGTAGAACCAGGTCAGGTTGAATATTGAGAGCTCCAGTGTGAAAGGGCCAGTAGAACCAGGTCAGGTTGAATATTGAGAGCTCCAGTGTGAATGGGCCAGTAGAACCAGGTCAAGTTGAATATTGAGAGCTCCAGTGTGAATGGGCCAGTAGAACCAGGTCAAGTTGAATATAGAGAGCTCCAGTGTGAATGGGCCAGTAGAACCAGGTCAGGTTGAATATTGAGAGCTCTAGTGTGAAAGGGCCAGTAGAACCAGGTCAAGTTGAATATAGAGAGCTCTAGTGTGAAAGGGCCAGTAGAACCAGGTCAGGTTGAATATTGAGAGCTCCAGTGTGAATGGGCCAGTAGAACCAGGTCAGGTTGAATATAGAGAGCTCCAGTGTGAAAGGGCCAGTAGAACCAGGTCAGGTTGAATATTGAGAGCTCCAGTGTGAATGGGCCAGTAGAACCAGGTCAGGTTGAATATTGAGAGCTCCAGTGTGAATGGGCCAGTAGAACCAGGTCAAGTTGAATATAGAGAGCTCCAGTGTGAATGGGCCAGTAGCACCAGGTCAGGTTGAATATTGAGAGCTCCAGTGTGAATGGGCCAGTAGCACCAGGTCAGGTTGAATATTGAGAGCTCCAGTGTGAATGGGCCAGTAGAACCAGGTCAGGTTGAATATTGAGAGCTCCAGTGTGAATGGGCCAGTAGAACCAGGTCAAGTTGAATATAGAGAGCTCCAGTGTGAATGGGCCAGTAGAACCAGGTCAGGTTGAATATTGAGAGCTCCAGTGTGAAAGGGCCAGTAGCACCAGGTCAGGTTGAATATTGAGAGCTCCAGTGTGAATGGGCCAGTAGAACCAGGTCAAGTTGAATATAGAGAGCTCTAGTGTGAAAGGGCCAGTAGCACCAGGTCAGGTTGAATATTGAGAGCTCCAGTGTGAAAGGGCCAGTAGCACCAGGTCAGGTTGAATATTGAGAGCTCCAGTGTGAATGGGCCAGTAGCACCAGGTCAGGTTGAATATTGAGAGCTCCAGTGTGAAAGGGCCAGTAGCACCAGGTCAGGTTGAATATTGAGAGCTCCAGTGTGAATGGGCCAGTAGCACCAGGTCAGGTTGAATATTGAGAGCTCCAGTGTGAAAGGGCCAGTAGCACCAGGTCAGGTTGAATATTGAGAGCTCCAGTGTGAATGGGCCAGTAGCACCAGGTCAGGTTGAATATTGAGAGCTCCAGTGTGAAAGGGCCAGTAGAACCAGGTCAGGTTGAATATTGAGAGCTCCAGTGTGAAAGGGCCAGTAGAACCAGGTCAGGTTGAATATAGAGAGCTCCAGTGTGAATGGGCCATTTGCACCAGGTCTTTAAAAAAAAAAAAAATTTACCAGGTAAATTGACTGAGAACACTGTTCTCATTTACAGCAACGACCTGGGGAATAGTTACAGGGGAGAGGGGGACGAATGAGGCAATTGTAAACTGCCGATAGCAAAGGGACATTTGCGAGAGGTTCTCCAGAGACAATACTGTTGTGTAAACTTCTGAAATGATCCCATCTGTAGCGCTACCTCGAGGTTGGGCCCAACTGTCGCCCCCCGCTGGGCAGTGTGAACAGTCTTGTTGTGTTCAGGACTTCTACAGTATAAATGGTTATAGCAGAGCAATATTTCTGAAATATATATAGTTATTTTCCTTATAGTTGAGACTTGTTTTTTATTGAGGTTTTACCTTAAATTGCAGTAACAGCCTGTTACATTCTGAAAATGTTGCAGTAGCTGATTGTTGCTCTTAGCCACGGAAACTATGGAAACCGGTTCCTTGCACCAACATTAAAAAAAAACTCAAAACAACTGTTGACACTATCTCAAAGGGTTGACATATGAAAGTCAACATATTGAGATGGTAGATCATACAAATATATACTTTCTTTTCATTTGTAACATTGTTTGGCGATTTCAGAGGTGGCACCACAGGTCCCAGAGTGGTGGTGGGGTGGGGGATTATTATGATGGGGCTCAGAGTTTTTCCTGATCTGGTAAGCCAACCTAACCAGGTAAAACTCTGGGTATGACATAGTAATAAATCAGATTTTAAAAAATTGTTTCATATGGGCTATGATGGGACCAGTTGTTTCTAATCATCTCATATTCTAAAAAAACTCCTGGCCCTAGGGTGGTTGAAAATATCACAATCCTGTCAAACAAATCATGAGGCTAATCAGTCTGAACAACAATACTTTATTCCTCTTTTCAACACTTTTGTGTCTATCTTTTTTTGTGAAACCAAATCAAAAGTACTGGGGGAAAAGCCAGCTGGCCAAATGTTTGTTGACGGCCCTGCTGTGCTGATCTCTACAACATGGATAGATGGAAATTGCCACACAATGCTACAAGTGAAGAAACATAACCTATGTATGATCTATGTGTACAGTATGTACTTTATTTTTAGGTGGTTCCATATATAACAGCTCAACATTTCAACTCCCCGGTGAATTATAGCCTACCCACGTTAACGGTGACAATGTTCTTTTACAAGATGTAGCCTGAACCTAATAGTTTGGTATGTTGTAAGGTAGTACCTACTGTACTTTTATATTCGTATTAAAGGGGTAATCATTCAATTTTGATAGGCTGATGTTACTTGATAAAGACATGTTAGCTTTAGCTAGCGGTAACCGTGATATTTTTTTTTGAAGCTAAAATGTAATGAGTGTACATATTAGATTATAAACCCTTCAGGGCATAAAATGAGAACCTGCCACCCGCCAACTGCGGGTAGATTTAGGTATTGGTGGGTAAGAATGTCTATTTCACTATCCACATTGGTGGGTGTCTCTACAGTGGGAGCACAACATTCACATTTGTGAATAAACAGAGTCAAAAGTCAAGTGTGAGAATCAAATGAAATTTTATCGGTCACATACACATGGTTTGCAGATGTTAATGCGAGTGTAGCAAAATGCTTGTGCTTCTATTTCCGACCGTGCAGTAATAACCAACAAGTAATCTAACAATTCCCCAACTACCTAATACACACATCTAAAGGGGTGAATGAGAATATGTACATATAAATAATGGATGAGCAATGACCGTGCGGCATAGGCAATATGCAGTAGATACATACAGTAAATACATATGACATGAGTAATGTAGGATATGTAGACATTTATTAAAGTGGCATCATTTGGCTAGTGGCTAGTGATCCATTTATTAAAGTGGCCAGTTGATTGGGTCTCAATGTAGGCAGCAGCCTCTGAGTTAGTGATTGATGTTTGGCAGTCTGATGACCTTGAGATAGAAGCTGTTTTTCAGTCTCTTGGTCCCAGCTTTGATGCACCTGTACTGACCTCGCCTTCTGGATGATAGCGGTGTGAACAGGCAGTGGCTCGGGTGGTTGTTGTCCTTGATGATCTTTCTGACCTTCCTGTGACATCGGGTGGTGTAGGTGTCCTGGAGGGCAGGTAGTTTGCCCCCGGTGATGCGTTGTCCAGACCGCACCACCTTGCGGTTGAGGTCGGTGCAGTTGCCGTACCAGGCGGTGATACATCCCGACAGGATGCTCTCGATTGTGCATTTGTAAAAGTTTGTCAGGTTTTTGGGTGACAAGCCACATTTCTGCAGCCTCGCTGTTGCGCCTTCTTCACCACACAGTCTGTGTGGTGAAGAATGATTGATGATTGAGTTTGAGGCCTGCATGGCCACGCACTCATGGGTGAACAGGGAGTACAGGAGGGGACTGAGCACGCACCCTTGTGGGGACCCCAGTGTTGAGAGTCAGCAAAGTGAAGACTTTGTTTCCCACCTTCACCTCCTGGGGGCGGCCCATCAAAGTCCAGGACCCAATTGCACAGGTCAGGGTTGGGACCCAGGGACTCCAGCTTCATGATGAGCTTGGAGAGTACTATGGTGTTGAATGCTAAACTGTAGTCAATGAACAGCATTCTTACATAGGTATTCCTCTTGACCAGATGGGATAGGGCAGTGTTTTGGCGATTGCATCGTCTGTGGACCTGTTGGGGCGGTATGCAAACTGACGTGGGTCTAGGGTGGCCGGTAAGGTGAAGGTGATATGATCCTTGACTATTCTCTCAAAGCACTTCATGATGACAGAAGTGAATTAGTAATTTAGTTATCTTTGCCTTCTTGGGTACAGGAACAATGGTGGCCATCTTGAAGCATGAGGGGACAGCAGACTGGGATAGGGAGTGATTGAATATGCCCGTAAACACACCGGCCAGCTGGTCTGCGCATGTAGTCTGTAATCTGTGCGAGTTGCGATTTAGTATTCGTTTTCAACGTATTTCTGCTGTTTCCTTTCATAGCTGCTGATTGGAGGCGCTGGCACAGGCATAAAAGTTTGTCTAAATGACCCAAGTCAGCAAAGTAAGACTTTGTCCAAGTGTTTCTTGGCTTTTTACATTGTACATTTAGTATACATTTAGTTCAAAAGCTTGGTTGTTTTTCAAAGTTAGCTTGAATCTGCTGCTTCAACTGATAGCGAAGAGCCTGTTTTCTAAACTCAGTCCTGAGGACCCCAAGGGGTGCATGTTTAGTTTTTTGCCATAGCACTACACAGCTGATTCAAATAATCAACTAATCATCAAGCTTTGACAATTTGAATCAGCTGTGTGGTGTTAGGGCAGAAACCAAAATGTGGTCCCCGGAGGACCGAGGTTTGGAAACGCTGCTGTAGGCGTTGTCTACTGACAACTAGTCAGATCCCAAATCTCTCACACACACACGTGACATGACTCGTGTGAACCCCGTTACCACGGTATCCTCCTGCCCTTAAAGGGGTAGCTGAACATTCTGGTTATATGACTCAAGTCACAAAAATGTTTATGAAATTGAGCAATATACCACATTACTTCTTACTACGTTTCTTGTTTTAGAAACATAAAACTTGGTTATCATTTTTTTTAATGCAATTATGGCACAAAAATATTTTGGCTGGTAAAAAAATCTTAGTGGTTTGCAGATTTCGTTTTATCTACCTGCCACAGTGGCTGGTGAAGAAAAAGTACATTTTAGGCCCTGAAACCCTTTAATTGTCTGTACATGCTTGTGAATTGTTGCTTATTTCAAGAGTGTAATGTGGAAGAGTTACTTGCTTAAAGGAACATTTCAAAATTCTCCATCTCCAGCACCACCCCAACATCAACATATGTGAAAATGGCGCTTTTCTATGTTTTGTAGTTAAAAAGATAGAGGAAGATGTTTCGAATTCATCATCGGTGTGCAATGTGTGATTTTTAACCCATTTTGAATAGGCATTGTATACTAATTGCCTACTAATTGGTTAATGTTATTGGAAACCTCTATCTCCCGAGTGGCGCAGCGGTGTAAGGCACTGCATCTCAGTGCAAAAGGTGTCACTACAGTCCCTGGTTCAAATCTAGGCTGCATCACATCCGGCTGTGATTGGGAGTCCCATAGGGCGGTCCACAATTGGCCCAGCGTCGTCTGGGTTTGGCCGGGCTAGGCCATCATTTGTAAATAAGAATTTGTTCTGAACTGACTTTCCTAGTTAAATAAAGGTTCAATAAAAATCAAACAAAATCAAACCTATTTCACAACAAAATAGAGAAGCGTCATTTTCTCATGTTGAGGTGGTGCTGGAGATGATTAACATTTTTTAAAAAAATTTTGGTTAATATTACCAAGTGGAATAGTTTGCACTGGTTCTCCTCCTGGCTAGTGGTTACAGTGACATTCACACTACTTTGAGAACGTCAACCAAACCCTCTCTCCCGTCACTAATGTCAATTGAAAAGTGTATGTACATATTGTGTCAATTGAAATTCCGTCCTGATAACTCTATTCAGTGAGGAGAATAAGCCCCCCCTTATCCCTATCAGATGGAATAGAGGTCTCTGGCAAAGGTTCAGAGGCAAAGGGTTACTGGATCGCTGGGTTCCTATTGCAGCATGGGTTCATGGGCCATCTGGTGGGATGAGGACACACACAGTGAGTAAGGAGGGGCAGTTGAGAGACAGGGAGGGTCAAAAGGAGAGGCGAGAGCTGGGCGGTAAGGGGAGAGGAGCCCCCTTGGTTGGCTGGATTACAGTCCTCTGTTTGGGGGTGGGACACAGAGCCAATGTCCTGGGGAGGGAGTGGAGGGACAGGATGGTCAGTGTCTGTCTATGGCTGTGTTCCAAATTATATCCTTTTCCCTATATAGTGCACTACTTCTGACCTGATGGACTAGGATGCTGTTTGGGACGCAGTCTCTGCTGTGCTGATTGGGCATCTTGCTTTGGCTCTGGGCTTTGTTGGGTTCTGTGGCGCCGGGCGGGTCTTGTTGAGTCGGCCCAGATCTGGACCGGCATGGCTGGCGCTGGTGTACATTTCAAAGGCATTTTTCCATTTCGCCTCCGTCCTGTCTCTCTGTCCTCTGTCGCCTTTGTGCTTCTCCAACACACAGAGGTGTGTGTGTGTCTGTAATATCACAACTATTATTTTGGCATGCCATACACTCCTCAAGGTCTGTGGAAGTGTCTGCTGAAAGCCTGAGTCTCCCTCTGTGTGTGTCTGTGTGATGAGTCTGGCCATGCTCCAGGCACAGATTGCCTTCCTCCCTCAGAACACTCTGTAATATAAATGCATCAGCGACGTCCATGTTCCGTGGAATGTTCTCAGAATGTCCTTGTGTTCCGTTCCTCCTCCGTGTGATCGTCATGCCCAAAACATATGAGCCATGATGATGATGACGTTGATGATGAGGAGGATAAGGGTGAAGAGAAGGAGGATGGAGATTGAGGAGTGTGTGACAGTCACCTTCACATGCACACACACAGGATTTTTCAGCCATTGAAATGCTTGGGCGGGTCACCTGTAAATATGATACAATATGATTACAACACACACACACACTTTTGGCCATATAGTATGTGGACATGCCTTCAAATTAGGTAGGCCACACAAGCTCACAGAACGGGACAGTTGAGTGCTGAAGCGTGTAGCTTGCAAAAATCGCCTGTCCTAGCTTGCAACACTCACTACCGAGTTCCAAACTGCCTCTGGAAGCAACGTCAGCACAAGAGCTGTTCGTCGGTAGCTTCATGAAATGGGTTTCCATGGCTGAGCAGCCGAACACAAGCCTAAGATCACCATGTGTTGGCTGGACTGGTGTAAAGCTTTCCGCCATTGGACTCATCTGCGTTGCTTGCTGTTTGGGGTTTTAGGCTGGGCTTCTGTACAGCACTTTGTGACATCGGCTGAGGTAAGAAGGGCTTTAGAAATGCTTTAGATTGATGGACTCTGGAGCAGTGGAAACGCGTTCTCTGGAGTGATGAATTACGCTTCACCATTTAGCAGTCCGATGGACAAATCTGGGTTTGGCGGATGCCAGGAGAAGCTACCTGCCCGAATGCATAGTGCCAACTGTTAAGTTGGGTGGAGGAGGAATAATGATCTGGGGCTGCTTTTCATGGTTCGGGGCCCTTAGTTCCAGTGAAGGGAAATCTTAACGCTACAGATGCTAATGACATTCTAGACGATTCTGTGCTTCCAACTTAGTGTCAACAGTTTGAGGAAGGCCCTTTTCTGTTCCAGCATGACAATGTCCCGGTGCACAAAGCCAGGTGGTGGTTTTCTGGAAAGAAGAACTTGACTGGTCTGCACAGAGCCCTGACCCCAATCCCATCGAACACCTTTGGGATGAATTGGAACAGCGACTGTGAGCCAGGCCTAACTGCCCAACATCAGTGCCAGACCTCACTAATGCTGTTGTGGCTGAATGGAAGCAAGTCCCTGGAGCAATGTTCCAACTAGAGGTCGACCGATTTTATGATTTTTCAACGCTGATACGGATTATTGGAGGACCAAAAAAGCCGATACCGATTAATCGGACGATTTATTTTTATTTGTAATAATGACAATTACAACAATACTGAATTAACACTTTAACTTAAATATAAAACATAAATAAAATCAATTTAGCCTCAAATAAATAATGAAACATGTTCAATTTGGTTTAAATAATGCAAAAACAAAGTGTTGGAGAAGAAGTAATAAGTGCCATGTAAAGAAGCTAATGTCTCAGAACATGAGAACATATGGAAGTTGGTGGTTCCTTTTAAATCAAATCAAATTTATTTGTCACATACACATGGTTAGCAGATGTTAATGCGAGTGTAGCGAAATGCTTGTGCCTCTAGTTCCGACAATGCAGTAATAACCAACGAGTAATTTAACCTAACAATTCCAAAACGACTACCTTATACACACAAGTGTAAAGGGATAAAGAATATGTACATAAAGATATATGAATGAGTGATGGTACAGAGCGGCATAGGCAAGAAACAGTAAATGGTATTGAGTGCATTATATACATATGAGATGAGTAATGTAGAGTATGTAAACAAAGTGGCATAGTTTAAAGTGGCTAGTGATACATGTATTACTTAAAGATGCAGTAGATTATATAAAGAACAGTATATACATATGAGATAAATAATGTAGGGTATTATAAACATTATATTAAGTAGCATTGTTTAAAGTGACTAGTGATATATTTTACATCAATTTCCATCAATTCCCATTATTAAAGTGGCTGAAGTTGAGTCAGTGTGTTGGCAGCAGCCACTCAATGTTAGTGATGGCTGTTTAACAGTCTGATGGCCTTGAGATAGAAGCTGTTTTTCAGTCTCTCTGTCCCTGCTTTGATGCCCCTGTACTGACCTCGCCTTCTGGATGATAGTGGGGTGAACAGGCAGTGGCTCGGGTGGTTGTTGTCCTTGATGATCTTTATGGCCTTCCTGTGACATCGGGTGGTGTAGGTGTCCTGGAGGGCGGGTAGTTTGCCCCCGTTGATGCGTTGTGCAGACCTCACTACCCTCTGGAGAGCCTTACGGTTGTGGGCGGAGCAGTTGCCGTACCAGGCGGTGATACAGCCCGACAGGATGCTCTCGATTGTGCATCTGTAGAAGTTTGAGTGCTTTTGGATGACAAGCCGAATTTCTTCAGCCTCCTGAGGTTGAAGAGGCGCTACTGCGCCTTCTTCACGACGCAGTCTGTGTGGGTGGACCAATTAAAACTTAAAACTTACTGAGGAACTTAAAACTTACTACCCTATCCACTAATGTCCCATCGATGTGGATAGGGGGGTGCTCCCTCTGCTGTTTCCTGAAGTCCACAATCATCTCCTTAGTTTTGTTGACGTTGAGTGTGAGGTCATTTTCCTAACACCACGCTCCGAGGGCCCTCACCTCCTCCCTGTAGGCCATCTCGTCGTTGTTGGTAATCAAGCCTACCACTGTAGTGTCGTCCGCAAACTTGATGATTGAGGTGGAGGCGTGCGTGGCCACACAGTCGTGGGTGAACAGGGAGTACAGGAGAGGGCTCAGAACGCACCCTTGTGGGGCCCCAGTGTTGAGGATCAGCGGGGTGGAGATGTTACCTACCCTCACCACCTGGGGGCGGCCCGTCAGGAAGTCCAGTACCCAGTTGCATATGGCGGGGTCGAGACCCAGGGTCTCGAGCTTGAGGACGAATTTGGAGGGTACTATGGGATTAAATGCTGAGCTGTAGTCGAACAACAGCATTCTCACATAGGTATTCCTCTTGTCCAGATGGGTTAGGGCAGTGTGCAGTGTGGTTGAGATTGCATCGTCTGTGGACCTATTTGGGTGGTAAGCAAATTGGAGTGGGTCTAGGGTGTCAGGTAGGGTGGAGGTGATATGGTCCTTGACTAGTCTCTCAAAGCACTTCATGATGACGGAAGTGACTGCTACGGGACGGTAGTCCCGTTTTTAACATGAGACTTCAATATTCCAAGGTAAGAGGTTTTAGGTTGTAGTTAATATAGTATTTATAGGACTATTTCTCTATACCATTTGTATTTCATATACCTTTGACTATTGGATGTTCTTATAGCCACTATAGTACTGCCAGTGTAACAGTATAGCTTCCGTCCCCCTCCTCGCCCCTACCTGGGCTCGAACGAGGAACACATCGACAACAGCCACACTCGAAGCATCGTTACCCATCGCTCCACAAAAGCCGCGGCCCTTGCAGCGCAAGGGGAATAACTACTCCGAATCTAAAAGCAAGTGACGTTTGAAACGGTATTAGCGCACACCCAGCTAACTAGCTAGCCATTTCACATTGGTTACACCAGCCATTAGGCTGATAGGCTTGATGTCATAAACAGCGCTGTGCTTGCGAATAGCTGCTGTCAAAACGCACGAAAGTGCTGTTTGAATGAATGATTACGGGCCTGCTGCTGCTCAGTCAGACTGCTCTATCAAATCAGACTTAATTATAACATAACACACAGAAATACGAGCCTTTGGTCTAACTAGTGATTATGATTGATTGTTTTTTACAAGATAAGTTTAATGCTAGCCAGCAATTTACCTTGGCTTCTACCTTGGCTTCTACTGCATAAAAGGTATAAAAATAGAAAAAAAAAATGTTTTAAATAAAAAAGAATCGGAAATCGGCCCCCAAAAATACCGATTTCCGATTATGATTAATCGGCATTTCCGATTATGATTAATCGGCCATTCCGATTAATCGGTCGACCTCTAGTTCCAACATCTAGTGGAAAGCCTTCCCAGAAGAGTGGAGGCTGTTATAGCAGCAAAGGGTGGACCAACTCCGTATTAATGCCCATGATTTTGGAATGAGATATTCGACGAGAAGGTGTCCACATACTTTAGTTTATGTAGTGTATGTGAACTAGAGTTGTGTCAGTGTTACCCACCCACACTCAGGTAGAGCAGGGAGGAGAGTCAGACAGATATACAGAGGAGACCGTAGGGAATAGAGTCAGACAGATATACAGAGGAAACCGTAGGGAATAGAGTCGGACAGATATACAGGGGAGACCGTAGGGAGGAGAGTCAGACAGATATACAGGGGAGACAGAGCAGGGAGCAGAGTCAGACAGGTATACAGGGGAGACAGAGCAGGGAGGAGAGTCAGACAGATATACAGGGGAGACAGAGCAGGGAGGAGAGTCAGACAGATATACAGGGGGGACAGAGCAGGGAGGAGAGTCAGACAGATATACAGGGGAGACAGTAGGGAGGAGAGTCAGACAGATATACAGGGGAGACAGTAGGGAGGAGAGTCAGACAGATATACAGGGGAGACAGTAGGGAGGAGAGTCAGACAGATATACAGGGGAGACAGTAGGGAGGAGAGTCAGACAGATATACAGAGGAGACCGTAGGGAATAGAGTCAGACAGATATACAGGGGAGGGAGGAGAGTCAAAACAGATGTACAGGGGAGACCGTAGGGAGGAGAGTCAGACAGATATACAGGGGAGACAGTAGGGAGGAGAGTCAGACAGATATACAGGGGAGACAGTAGGGAGGAGAGTCAGACAGATATACAGGGGAGACAGTAGGGAGGAGAGTCAGACAGATATACAGAGGAGACCGTAGGGAGGAGAGTCAGACAGATATACAGGGGAGACCGTAGGGAATAGAGTCGGACAGATATACAGAGGAGACCGTAGGGAATAGAGTCGGACAGATATACAGGGGAGACAGAGCAGGGAGGAGAGTCAGACAGATATACAGGGGAGGGAGGAGAGTCAGACAGATATACAGGGGAGACCGTAGGGAGGAGAGTCAGACAGATATACAGGGGAGACAGAGCAGGGAGGAGAGTCAGACAGATATACAGGGGAGACAGTAGGGAGGAGAGTCAGACAGATATACAGGGGAGACAGAGCAGGGAGGAGAGTCAGATAGATATACAAGGGAGACAGTAGGGAGGAGAGTCAGACAGATATACAGGGGAGACAGTAGGGAGGAGAGTCAGACAGATATACAGAGGAGACCGTAGGGAATAGAGTCAGACAGATATACAGAGGAGACCGTAGGGAATAGAGTCGGACAGATATACAGAGGAGACAGTAGGGAGGAGAGTCAGACAGATATACAGGGGAGACAGTAGGGAGGAGAGTCAGACAGATATACAGGGGAGACAGAGCAGGGAGGAGAGTCAGACAGATATACAGGGGAGACAGAGCAGGGAGGAGAGTCAGACAGATATACAGGGGAGACAGTAGGGAGGAGAGTCAGACAGATATACAGGGGAGACAGAGCAGGGAGGAGAGTCAGACAGATATACAGGGGAGACAGTAGGGAGGAGAGTCAGACAGATATACAGAGGAGACCGTAGGGAATAGAGTCAGACAGATATACAGAGGAGACCGTAGGGAATAGAGTCGGACAGATATACAGGGGAGACAGTAGGGAGGAGAGTCAGACAGATATACAGGGGATACAGAGCAGGGAGGAGAGTCAGACAGATATACAGGGGAGACAGAGCAGGGAGGAGAGTCAGACAGATATACAGGGGAGACAGTAGGGAGGAGAGTCAGACAGATATACAGGGGAGACAGTAGGGAGGAGAGTCAGACAGATATACAGGGGAGACAGTAGGGAATAGAGTCGGACAGATATACAGGGGAGACAGTAGGGAGGAGAGTCAGACAGATATACAGGGGAGACAGTAGGGAGGAGAGTCAGACAGATATACAGGGGAGACCGTAGGGAGGAGAGTCAGACAGATATACAGGGGAGACCGTAGGGAGGAGAGTCAGACAGATATACAGGGGAGACCGTAGGGAGGAGAGTCAGACAGATATACAGGGGAGACAGTAGGGAGGAGAGTCAGACAGATATACAGGGGAGACGGTAGGGAGGAGAGTCAGACAGATATACATGGGAGACAGTAGGGAGGAGAGTCAGACAGATATACAGGGGAGACAGAGCAGGGAGGAGAGTCAGACAGATATACAGGGGAGACAGAGCAGGGAGGAGAGTCAGACAGATATACAGGGGAGACAGTGCAGGGAGGAGAGTCAGACAGATATACGGGGAGACAGTAGGGAGGAGAGTCAGACAGATATACAGGGAGACAGAGCAGGGAGGTGAGTCAGACAGATATACAGGGAGACAGAGCAGGGAGGAGAGTCAGACAGATATACAGGGGAGACAGAGCAGGGAGGAGAGTCAGACAGATATACAGGGGAGACAGTAGGGAGGAGAGTCAGACAGATATACAGGGGAGACAGAGCAGGGAGGAGAGTCAGACAGATATACAGGGGAGACCGTAGGGAGGAGAGTCAGCAAGGAAATGAGAGCCTGGATTGGGACGTGAACCCCGGTCTCCGGTGGAGGACAGTGTATGTGAACTAGTTGTGTCAGTGTTACCCACCCACACTCAGGCACGAGTGACTGTCTGTTCTGTTCGAGTGTGACACTCTACAGGTAACTGTCAACATAAAGGAAACACCTAAATGACGTGTCTTAATCGGGCGTTGGGCCGCCACGAGCCAGAACAGCTGCAATAGATTCTACAAGTGTCTGGAACTCACACCATCTTCCATGAGAAACTCCATCATTTGGTAGTGTTACCTGTATGTCCTGCTGGGTTTTGTGTGTCTGTGTGTCTGTGCGCATCCTGTTGTCTGTGTGTGTGTGTCTGGGTTTGTGTGTTTTGTGTCTGACACTACCTTCTAATTTGCAGAGCTAATGATCAACTATTAATACCAACACAAGGTCAATACATAGCTGGTTACCGTGGCTACAGAACAATGTCCTATAGGTCAGGGGTTAATGGGTCAGGGGTGGAGAGAGAGTGTGTGCCTGTGTTTGAATATATCATTACGTTTTCGGGATGGAAAAGCGTGTGATGGAAAATCGATACGATTCGATGCACAACATTTGATCCAACAACATATTCATTTTCCATTCTAAATGAGAATCTGCTGCTGATGGAGCTCATGAGCTGGGCCTCTCTGAGCTGGGCCTCTCTGAGCTGGGCCTCTCTGAGCTGGGCCTCTCTGAGCTGGGCCTCTCTGAGCTGGGCCTCTCTGAGCTGGTCCTGTATGAGCTGGGCCTCTCTGAGCTGGGCCTCTCTGAGCTGGGCCTCTCTGAGCTGGGCCTCTCTGAGCTGGGCCTCTCTGAGCTGGTCCTGTATGAGCTGGGCCTCTCTGAGCTGGGTGTTTGTGGGAATGATGCATGTCTATAGTGTATACTATGTAGGCATGTGATCTGAGCCATACGGGAGACTAGACATCTACCTCCCCACTATCAGATTAGAGCCATAAAGGAGACTAGATATCTACCTCCCCACTATCAGATTAGAGCCATAAGGGAGACGAGACATCTACCTCTACACTATCAGATTAGAGCTATAAGGGAGACTAGATATCTACCTCCCCACTATCAGATTAGAGCCATAAGGGAGAATGGATATCTACCTCCCCACTATCAGATTAGAGCCATAAGGGAGGCTAGAAATCTACCTCCCCACTATCAGA